>NC_079154.1:118941768-119245564 GCF_947563725.1 Argiope bruennichi
ACCGTGTTGGTTCAACGACCTTTCAATAGAAATGGAAAATTTTCTACCACACAGTCATTAAATTTATTCATTTCAGATACTACCTAGCTTGAAATTAAAACCATTTAGCTATTGGAAATAGAATGAAAAGATGTGTTATAATGATGCTTGGAACCTGCATTTGACATTATACTTTATCCAAACATTAACCAAAGACTACAGATTAATGATTATAAATTAAATGAATTTTTATCTCGATTTAACTCGGTAGATTTTTTCATTGCAAATATTTGAAAATGAAATGAGTAAAAAATTAATCTGCATTTACTTCGATGATAAATATAATAAAAATGAAAATTGAGTTTGAATTTTTTTTTTCTTTTAAGTTAGAAGTCGTTAATTGAAGCCTGATTAAAAATATTGCCAAACTCTTGACCTTTAAATATAAATACATAAAATAAATCTTAACTATTATTTTCACTTTTCAATTACACAGTTTTTGTTTTCTCTACTTAAATTCATGTTGGTGTCAACAAATTAAGGGGAAAATCCGAGTTGAAGGAAGGAAGTGACCTATTGGTTGTCAAAAAGTGAAGGCCATCTTCTCAGACATTCTTCTAGGTTTTCAAGGGGTGTGGTGGACTGGTGTTAAGGTCTCGACTTCGGAACTGGAAGGTTTCAAGTGTGAGACAAGATTCCACCGAAGAACCCTCATTTAAGCGGGTCTAGCGCACGCTGAGTCCGGCGAGGCCAAATGTAGTTCCACTCGTTGTCGTCCTCGTCATCGACAGATGTTCAAAATTACGGGGTCCATCCTAAAATAACCCTAGTATTGCTTTATAATCGGGCGTTAATATAACTAAACAAAAAAAAATTTAGGTTTCCAGATAAATTTCCAAGGAAAACGAAATGGGTCAGGCAAATTTTGTGTGTGTGTGAACAGTAAACACGAGAGTGTGTTTTATAAAAAAAAAAAAAAAAAAAAAAATCGCATTTTTGGCGTGGATGTTTGTAGACGGTATGATGGATCTAATTTCGTCTTTCTTCATTATTAAATGAGTATAATTACAATTGCAGTTCTCGCACATTTCGAGAAAGGGCCATAATAAAGTAGAGAAAAGAAAACAATGTTATTGATTTAAAATGAACAACTAATTGCAAACTTTAAGAATAAGAATTTCAAACATATTTATTTGAAATAGAGACATATTCATCTTTTCTTCTACAGAATCTAGGTATAGTATAATTATACTTTTCTTATATTATTACTCTCATTTAACTTGACCTGCTTCATGCCTGCAATGGATTTCTATTCACTTAAAAATGAGCTAAAGTTTTAAAGTTTGACTCTTTTGTCTGTTCTCCCTGATATTATATAATTTTAATGTATTTCGAACTTCATTTTTAATTAAATGTTAAATTTGATTTTGACTTAATTTGACGTTTGTAATATTTAAATAGAATGGATTTTAGAAGCATGGGTTTCAACAGTGCACAATGTGAACAGAAATTTATGAAAATTCCAAATAAAATCTAAATAATTATAGAAATAAAATCAAAATTAATCAAGAAATAATTTTTAAAAATTATTTACCCATTGATAAAACTGCTTTTTTTTAGTTGCTATGTGTTTTTTTTTCTTTTCATATCTGACTGTCATTACTGAAATATTGTTTAATGATTTTTACCTATAGTCGTACGGTATAAATTATAATCATTACAAAATTCCTAACTAATAATTTTTTTTTGATATTCTGACTAATTCAAATCAATCTACATTAAAATACTTCTTACTTAAATTCGATGTGTATGTGATTGGGTGACCATATCATTACTATTTTAGATAAAAACAGTGTCCTATGTTATTAGATTCAAGCAATTAGGGATTCTTAAATAAATCTGTTTCAAATCTTTATAATACTCTGATGAGAGTTTTATTAAAGTATGAAATACATTTAAAATAATATCAAAATTAAAAGGATATATTTCTAGGATGAAAACGTTAGATAAGATATGCACTGAGTAACATGGTTAATGATGCAGAATAAAATCTAAAAACTCAACAATTTAAATTTATTATTTAAAGCGTATTTTCTAAATTAAATCATTTAACTTACCTTTAATTAAAATTTTTAACAAAATAAATTATCTTATATAAAAGAGAAATTTGAAAATGCTTTTTATTTATCCTGACGCTTTAATTTTTCAAAAGAGGCATAGAATAACAAAACAAGAAACATCGAAAATCAATTTGCCATTCAAAATTCAGTAAATGGAAGAGAATTCATTTAAACGCATATTGCAACTAAGCAAATTTTAAATAGTCATATGATGATTATGTACTTCAATGTGCAAGATAATTTCACTGTAACCATAGGCAATTTCTTCAATAAAAAAGTAAGAATTCTTTGAATTTATTCCTAATAATGTCTATATCTTTATAGTTGGATACTTAAACTTCTAGCTGTTGCTAGTAATATGACTTAGTAATTGCTTTGTTACCTTGAAACCAAAGTCCAAAAATTACTAAAGACCAATTAGAGAACCTTAACTTAGTTAGATCAGTATCTCACTCTAAACACAATTAGCGAGACTTTAAAAGTGTCCGCAACAACATTTATTGGCATACGAATAAGTCATTCTGTTATTGGATCTTTAAAAAGAAAATACACTTCTGTTACATTAGTTTTGGAAATGAATTAGAGCAGTAAGTAATTAAATGGCTTTGGGCGAAAGAAGTTTTTTTTCTTCGAATGCAAACAACAGTGAAGAAAAAAGTATGTTTTAATTAACATATTGCAATCAATTTTACAGAATCTGACTCTGTGGATTTCAGGGCGTTTCTTCAACTAAGTATTCCTTTAAAGACCGCAGAGAAATTAGAAAAAATAATTATATAGTTTTTTTTTAATTTCCTTTAATTAATTGATGCATATTTTTTATCTAAGAAGTAATCAGAAGAGTATTTTTATTAGAACATGATAAAGTGATTAGAAAATCGGTATTTAAGAGTTAACTTCCATTTACTTAGAATTTATAAGAAGAAATAAAATTATCGTCTGAACTTATTTTATCAATTTTATTTAATTATTTTAAACATTTTTTTACAGAAATAAAATAGTTTTATTTAAGAAATAATTTAAAATAAATTTTGATTATTTACATATTATAAATTATTTACTCTCATTTTCTTAAAAATATGACAAAAAATAATTTCTCCAGAATAGCAATATCTTGATTCTATGCCAGATATTTCACAATTAATTTCGATAATCTGTTATTAATACCAAGTGATGAGAAACTGTATTCAAATATATATAAATAATTTTTAAATTGAATAGATGTTAGGCTCTAATAGATATTAAAGTCAGAAAATTTATTCTTTGATACAAAGTAGTAAAAGACACAATTTAATTTTTTATGATTGCATTTCAAATCGTATGAAACGAAAAAAATATATATAAATTAGAATTTTCATATTATTTTCCCAAAAATTTAAGTTTTAAGTTGAAACAAAATATCATTAGACTTTTAAGGAAGTCTTCTCATTTTTATAAAAAATGTGGTTTTAATTATTCTTATTATCAGAAGGACAAAAGCGATACTTCATTTCAAAGGGTTTTATCAGCCAAGATAGTAAAAAGATAAATAGTTACCATGGAACTAAGATAGTTAGGAATTATATCTTAGATTTTACAAAAAAAAAAAGCTTTGTTTTTGAAAACTACGCAACAAATTGTTGTAATTAACAATATTTTTACTGTAGAATCTCATGCACATTCTTTTTAAACACATTTTATATCCCTTCAAAAAATATTGAAATTTCAGATCTGTGTGTCGATTCTTACTGTAGAATCTCATGCACATTCTTTTTAAATACATTTTAGATCCCTTCAAAAAATATTGAAATTTCAGATCCGTGTGTCGATTCTTACTGTATAATTTTATGCACATTCTTTTTAAACACATTTTATATCTCTTCAAAAAATATTAAAATTTCAGATCCGTGTGTCGATTCTACAGATCACTAAAAAGAAAATTTAGTAAATGAAACACAAAAGTTGTCTTCGAACGTTGTACAATGAAAAAGTAAGTATGTTTTAAAAACAACAAAAAGGTGTTTTAAGCAATTTCTGAATTACAGTATGATGTCTTGAAAAACCGTGGCAGTTTTAAATCTGTACTAATGTGCATCACTAGAAGGTAATAATAACCATTTAATACTATTCATACTGACCAATAACAATATTGTATGGAACATATTGAAAATAATTAACCAAAAATAAAATTGATCAAAAATATGAAAAAGTAGAATACAATTTGAAATCAAAAATTGCTCCCAGAGGGTTTCGGCCACAACGGCGTGGCCACGGTGGCCTGGGGGTAAGGTCTCGGCTCGTGAGGCGTGTGGTTTTAGGTTCGAGACCCGATTCCACCGAAGAACTGCCGTGCAAGGGGGCGTACTGCCCGTTAAATGCGTCAGGGTCAAACGTCCTGCTGCTAGTGTGGTGTGGTGGGAAGAGGAGGGTGCCAGATCATGTGTCGTCCTCGTCATCTGACCGAGATTCCAAATTACGAGATCCGTCCCAAAATAGACATAGCGTTGCTTTACAACGGGACGTTAATATAACTAAACTAAACGGACCACAAGGGCTATCTTCTTGAGAGATGATCGCTTTAAGAAGGTAGGTGCTGAAAAAATACAATAAAGAATGTAAGACAAACAAAAAAAAATCTTAACCACTCATTAAAAATCTAAATATATTATGATCGCGATTACAATTCTATTTCACTCAGTATTTATATCAGTTTAAAATAATCTTATCTATTGTGATTTGATTTTATAAACTTTGATCTCTTTACCATAGCCAAAAAAAAAAAAAAAAAAAATCTGCATTTTAGAACATGTATAAAAAAATGTTTCCTAAAAAGATTTATAATTATTTAGCATTAACTACTTTTAAAAAAAATTTCACTCTGTAAAAATTTTGCAAAAAAATTATTCAAGTTGTGCCATCATATGAACAAGTAATTTAGGATAATGTTACATAGTGGGCACAAAAACATAATTCCGATATAAAAATTCTAATTTTTTTAAATGCATTTTAAAATTAGCTGATGAGTCTTTCAATTTAATTTTTACTTCTAATAAAAGTCAAATGCTATTAATTATTGAATTAAAAAAAATTAACACATTCAGCGGAAGCAAAGTTTGAAAAAATTACAAAGCAAATTAGCAGTTAGATATTTAATACTACTGAAACAATGACATTCCTTTTGGCTTATAATATACTTATACCAGATAATATGAAGTGAATATTTTACAAAATATTATTTGTATTATCAAAAAATAATTGCAGTATTTCTACATTCAAATTAACAGCGTGATTCTTTTTCTGCCATTTCAAAGAATTTGGACAATATTTAACCAGGGAAAGACTGAATTCTACTTTAAAATCCATAAAACTACTAAATAACAAGAATTTGCCTTAGAATCCGAAATTCGGATTAAAAAACCTCTTAAGTTGACAAATACCTTAACATTCTTTGATCCAGAAGCTTTTTCTCAAAAAATAATGTTCGTCGTTGTACATCAATATTTCGGTTCAGAACAAGTTAATTTGTAACCCGATCCTCTTGAAGCATGTTGCCATCAAGAAGATGAATTACTTCCCTTCTTAGCAGTTGTCTCTGCTTCGAAGAAACCTCACCCCTCAGGGGCTCACCTACTGTAGGTGAGTACGGGTGTCCCAATCCCGAGGTACCCAGGGATCTTTTCTCCCTTTACGTTTACTCTCCTCTGCGCCTTCTACTGTCACCTTTTTTTCTTTCCCTCGAGGGTAGGCGAGGGAGCTCTCCATGAGAAGCTGTCGCCGCTCTGTTTGCTTCCTGCTTCTCATGGACAGCAAATACTCCCACGTGTTTGCCGTGCGTGGCGACCCATTAGACGGGCGGTGCACTGTGGTCCCCGGTGTATCAATCGGCCGGTAGCTAGCAACCTGAGTTACTAGTCTGCTAGGGATCAAGCGAAGGGGTCACTCCTTGGGCTTGGCGTTAAGGGTGGTCACTGTCCCCGGGGGTGACTCCCAGCGTATAGGTTCTGGTCAGCATTATGGCAAGTGCCGAGGTTGGAAAGTTTCCAGAGCCGGCAACTACCATCCCTTGTTGGGCTCCGTGGTGGGCGATGCCGCCGGACCTGAATCTTTATCAATGTCATATGGGGTCTTTATCTAACGTCGTCGAAGCCAAATCTACTACTCGATACATGGTCATTCATACACCTAACACTTTTCATTCCATTTCTCCGTTTCTCATTAATAAACTTATTTTATCTGTTATTGGTGAGGTACAAAATATAAAAAAATTACGTTCTGGTGATCTACTATTACAAGTGTCCGAAAAACAAGCATTGCAGATCAGTAAAATGACAACCCTGGGTTCCTTCCCAGTAGAAACATCTTACCATAAAACGATGAATATATCACGTGGTGTTCTTTCTGAACCCGATTTTATAAAAGTTTCTGAAACAGAATTTTTAGAAGAACTACGAGATCAAAATGTCTGTGCCGCTCGTCGCATAAATATTCGACGAGGTGACAGGCTTGTTCCCACGCAACATGTTGTTCTAACATTTCAAACGCCGGTTTTGCCTAAATCCATCAAAGGTGGTTATATTAATTGCAAAATTCGACCCTACATCCCTTATCCTCTACGCTGTTTCAAATGCCAGAGGTATGGGCATTCACAAACCAGTTGTCGAAATAATGAAAATATCTGTGGTAAATGTGCAGAATCTGGGCATGAAATGAATGCTTGCACATCCGATATTTTGAAATGTGTTAACTGTTCTGGCTCCCATGAAGCATTTTCCAAGTCCTGCCCTAAATGGATCCTGGAAAAAAAAATAATTTTCCTTAAGATAAAAAAGAATATAACTTTCCCAGAAGCGCGAAAAATGGTGAACGATAGAACTCCAAAAGTTGGTGTTTCCTACTCATCTGCTGTTAAATCTATTCAGAATACATCCTGTTCTCAAACTGATGCAAATATTACTCACTGTAACTGCGCAATTACTAATCCAGTACTGCCCACTAACATGTCGTCTACTTGCGTTCAGCTTCAAAAAACTTCTATAACCTCTGAAAATTTATCTCCTAAAAAGTCAGCACCACGAACTTCTGATGTTTCAAAAAAACAAATTGCGAAAAACAGGAAGAAATTGAAATCACTTGCAACAAGGCCTCATGTTGCTGAAGATTTTTTAAAAATTGATACGTCATCATCTGAATTTTCAGATATGGAGTTGGATTCTTCCGCTTCACTAAAGAAAAATCTTGCAGAGGGTGTTAAGAAAAAGAAAAAGCCTCCAGATAAAGAGTGAATTTTATGGAAGCTCTGTTTTCCTGGAATTGCCACGGGTTTCGTAATAAAATCTCTCATATTAAAGATCTCATTAACAAAACTCATCCCGTCTGCATTGCGCTCCAAGAAACCTTTCTTAAGCCATCAGATAATGCAAAAATTCGGCGTTACAGCCTGATTCGAAAGGACGTTAATTCTGATCGAGCATCTGGGGGTGTTGCCCTCTTAGTCTCTCATGACTGCCCATCGTCTGTTATTTCTCTACACACGAATCTACAGGCAGTTGCAGTCCGAATAATGGCTCCCTCTCTGATCACAGTATGTAGCATTTATTTACCACCGAATGCACCTATAGACCAAAGAGACATTAATGCCTTATTAAATGAGCTTCCACCCCCTCTAATCCTAGTTGGAGACTTTAATGGCCATAGCCCTCTCTGGGGTAATGAGCATGTTAATTCTCGTGGGAAACAAATTGAGGAACTAATTGACTCTCATTCTCTTTGCCTCTTAAATAATGGAGAACCCACATATTTTCATAAGCAAAATAGAACATTTCACTCATTAGATCTTGCTATTTGCACACCATTTTTGGCACCGAAATTTAATTTTAGAGTGGGAAATGATCTTTTTGAAAGTGACCACTTTCCTATTTTCTTAGAGCCCATTTACTCCAATAGCTCTCTAATGCAACGACCCTCCCGTTATTTATTCTCAAAAGCTGACTGGACGTCTTTTTCTGTTTTAGCAGATATTACAAAAACAATGGTAACGATAGAAGATATAAATGAAGTAGTTCACTTAATTACTAACACATTAATAGGAGCAGCAGATTCAGCTATTCCAAAATCTGGAAACTGCTTTCCGAAATACCGGAAGCCATGGTGGAACCAAGAATGCACTAAAGCTAGGCAAAGAGAAAAAAGAGCATGGAATAAATTCAGGAGACAACCAACAACAAGAAACCTCATAATTTATAATGAATCAAAAAGTAAGGCACGACTAATTAGAAGACGTAGTCAAAAAGATTGTTGGGTGAATTACGTATCCAGTATTAAGTCTTCTGTCTCGGCAAAAGAAATGTGGATCAGAGTAAAGAAAGCTTGTGGGATATATCCTGAAGTCCCTCTTTCTTGTTTAAAAGTAAACAATAAAGAAATTACCAGCTTCCAAGAAATGGCGAATACTCTGGCTGAAGCTTTTGCATCCATATGCAATTCTAACAATTATACTGAGAACTTTCTTTCAATTAAACGTAAATCGGAACGAACCACTCTGCGTTTTAATACAAACAAATTTCTACCGTATAATTCGGATTTTACCCTTTCCGAGCTACAGCATGCTTTATCAAATACAAAAGAAACAGCTCCTGGCCCGGATGGAATCACGTATGCTATGCTTAAACATCTTTCTCATGATGCTTTGTTAAATATCCTGTATACGTTTAACAGAATCTGGAGGGAACATGTCTTCCCTATTCAGTGGAGTAACGCGATTGTAATCCCTGTAGCAAAACCTAATAAAGATCCTCAAAACCCCATGAATTACAGGCCTATTGCGTTGACTAGCTGTCTGAGCAAACTTCTTGAGAAAATGGTGAATGCTCGCTTGATACACGTGTTAGAAACAAATGAATGTATATCCGCTTTCCAAAGTGGTTTCCGAAAGCGACGCTCCACTATTGATAATCTTATAGCTTTGGAGACGGACATAAGAAATGCCTTTGTACGGAGAAACCACTTGGTGTCTGTCTTTTTTGACATTGAAAAAGCATACGATAGAGCGTGGAGATTCGGAATTTTAAAGGATTTGTTTAATTTTAACTTTCGTGGAAATTTACCTATTTTTATTAAAAACTTTTTAGCACATAGGGTATTTAGAGTCCGTTTGGGGAATACTCTCTCTCAAGCGCATTGTCAAGAAGAGGGAGTACCGCAGGGCAGCGTATTGAGCGTGACTCTGTTTATTATAAAAATCAACCAAATTCTTTCCATCATTCCATCCACTGTACATAAAAACATCTATGTTGACGACCTGCAGATCTCCTGTTCTGCTAGGGATATGCGTTTTATAGAACGGCAATTACAAATTGCAATTAACAACATGGTAGCCTGGTCTGAAAGCAATGGGTTCACATTTTCTTCTCAAAAAACTGTATGTATGCATTTTTGTAGAAGGCCACTACATCCAGATCCTGAATTAACACTGAACGGTAATCCTCTGACTATATGCGACCAACATACATTCCTAGGTGTTATATTCGACAAACGTTTGTCTTTCCTCCCCCATATAATGGATTTACGGAACAGATGTCTACGATCGATGAATATCCTTCGAGTTCTGTCAAATACTGCTTGGGGTGCTGATCGCGCTAGTTTGTTGAAAGTATATCGAAGCGTTATTCGCTCCAAATTGGATTATGGCTGTTGTGTATATGGTTCGGCTCGAAATTCTTATTTATCTCGGCTTAATTACGTTCATCATCAAGCTCTGCGTGTATGCTGCGGTGCATTTAGAACATCCCCAATTAGCAGTCTATATGTTGAAACATGTGAACCTTCGTTGTCTTTTAGACGAAACATGTTGTCCGCCTGTTACTATTTCCGTGTTTTATCTAACCGATCTCATCCTTTAAGGAGAATGTTTTTAAATTGTCAATCTCCACTATTCAACGTCCGTAGATCCTGTATACCTCCTCTGGGAACACGTATTTTGAAGTTCTTACCAGAAAGTTACCATAATATTGAAATTCATGACGAAAGTCCTTTTAGTGTACCACCTTGGTGTCAATTTGATGTTGTTTTGCTTCATCCATTTCAAAAATTTCTTAAGTCCAATACTCCTGATTTCATTTTTAGAGCACTTTTTTCTGCTCACAGACATATGTACAATGATTACATTCCTGTATACACGGATGGTTCCAAAGCCGAGTCTCATGTTGGTTATGCGTTTGCTTGTGAGAGTGTAGTTGTAAGTCAGAAATTGCACGAATTTACTTCAGTTTTTACCTCGGAGGTCACAGCTATATATCGTGCCATACAATATATTGCTAAGAACAAGTTTAGAAAGGCGATCATTTATTCCGATTCTTGGAGTGCCCTTCAAGCCCTTATTGAAAAGACGCACAATCATGCATATATTTCTGATATCAGGAGTTTGCTAAAGGAATTATGTCAAAATGGTTTTGAAATTCTTTTCTGTTGGATTCCTTCCCATGTAGGTATCCAAGGGAATGAAATAGTAGATATTGCTGCAAAATCAGCAAACGAATCCTACAAACAAGCCATTCCTTATGCTGACGTACGTTCTTCCGTTCGTAAATGGTTATTCCAAAATTGGCAAAACCAGTGGAATCTCGAGACAGAAAACAAACTACACACAGTCAAACCTTTTATTGATATTTGGTGTTCCTCCCTAAATCGTCGATGCGATGTTATTCTTACAAGATTACGCATTGGACACTCTCGCATAACTCATAAATATATACTTTTGAAGCAGCCACCACCAACTTGTAGTCGTTGTGGTGATAGTTTAACTATCCGACATATATTGATTGAATGTCAGACACTGGACTCATTGCGTCTTAAGTATTTTAATACAGTTGTCCCTTGTCTTCCGCTTTTAATTGGACATAAACCGCATTTTAATATTTTCCTTTATTTAAAAGAAGCTGGTTTTATCAAAGAAATTTGAAGTGTTGATACCTTCTTTTCATTGTTCCTAACTTATAGTTGTTTTTAATATCGGATTGTAAATATTTTATACATAGTTTTAAAAAGTAACGCTAAAGCTGTCATCTAGTTGCGGCGCAGTTTATCCAGAGAATGGATCTTGCGCTAGTGTAATACTCGCACACTCACTCACTCACTCACTCGAAGAAACCTCATATTTATCCTTCGAAGAATAAGACTGCTTTCATGTTAATGAGAAAAAAAAAATATTCTTTAAAACTGAAATAAAATATATGTTGAAAGATTTTAATTATTAAAGCAGGAAGCATCAATGGTCGATTTAACTCTTTTAATATAATTTTTATTTGATAATTACCGCAATAACTCAATAATACGGGGGTATTTTAAAGATACTAATTTGAAGAGAAGAAAATTTGAAGCACATCAAATAGAAATCCCATTGCATTACATAAATTTTGATAAATGTTACTGAAATATTTATTTTATGGCCTGCAATCTAAAAGAAAACATTTGTATTAAATGACAAACTCATAATATTGAAATAATTATTCTTAAATTATTTCAACAATGCTTGTTTGATTGAAATAAGCATTGATGAATGTAAAGGAATTTCCATTTCTCTGAAGTTATCATTACATCTGCTAAGATTTTAAAATTTCGTTACAATAACATTTTGTTCCAACATCAGTATTTTTTGTCTATTATTATTTTTAAAAACAGAAAAAAAATGGATATCTATTCTTTCTACGGAAAAGAGGGTAATGAATTTCAGATCCAATAATCAAATTTCAGATTATTCTAAAGAAAGCAATAAATTCAATAGTCAATAAATTCACACAACATATAATATAATGACTAATATTATACACAACATATAAAATGTTTTTAAATAATATATCTTTAACATTTTAAAGAAAAATACATTGTTTTTGAAACAAAAATTTTAATATATTTAATTCTTAGCAATAAATTTATTGGAAAAGTAAAATCCCATTTCATATGTAGAAACATTAAACATGATTTTTGTAAAGAAACTAATGACATATTTCTTAACTCATGACGAGTTATATAATTAACACATACGATTTCCACAATTTTTAGACGCAAATCTTTAAAGTTTTTTTTTTTTTGCTCTTATAAAAATGATATTGAATTTATCTGCAACAAGACGAATAACGTCAACAAATATCATCGAGAAAATGATAATATTGTGGCGGATGGGTATGTGCGAGGATAGAACCTGGGACATTGTGATTCTCAGCCAAGTAACATGACCACAATAGAAAAGCAATTGCCCGTGTAGCGTAGCTGTTAACTGGCTTGTAAGCTTTTCACCACAGACTCTTCCCTCCAGTGAGTCGGAGGTGAGACTAACCACAATATCGATTCAATAAATGAGATGAATCCAAAAGTGCAATTATGCAAATCACTTGCGATGTTAGTGTAAATGTTTACAAATAAATTTCAATTTTCGTTTTATTTAAATACTTTCCCATTTTTCTTTTATTCAGTTTAATAATATTGCATATGCGTATTTTATTTAACCCACCTGTTGTCTTTGATTTCATTTGTTTGGGGTTTTCTGGCGCAAGAGCCATGATGTTGACCATGCTGCGCCAAAAAATGGGTATAATTATATCATTTTAAAACAATCATCGAAGAGAATATGAGGAGAATCTAAAATGTAATCTAGATTGAAATAAATGGATAAAACTGTATGAACTTTAAAAATGGACTTTAAAAAACATTGAGTTGGACTTGAGGTATCTTATCAAACAGGAAACCTGTTGTCCTTGTAAAATGTTTGTTAGTGTCATTTACTGTTGGTTAACAATAATATTCAGATAATCAGTGATAAAAGGTTAATGAAAAGCTTCTCAAAAATTATTGTATTCTTTACGATTGCATAGGCTCTGAAATATTGAAATATTTATAAAAAAATTATAATAAAACATCCATCTTTCAAAAGTTTTACTATATCTGGAACAATAGCTAATTTCATCATATTTTACATGAAATAAGTTTAAAGTTTTTTTTTTACACAGTGTTAAGTTTTAAATTTATCGAAAACTGAATTCTAGAAATTAAAAGCTATGTATATATTGGTTGATAAGGCTATTTGCAATTGCATCATTGTATTTATATCATTGTTATAGAAATCATTAAAAAGAAACCTTCTCTATCAAAATAAAAATTAAAAAAACATTGAACATGATTTTAACATATTTAACTGTAAGAATGTAGAAAAATATATTTTTTCTGCTGAAAATAATATCTACTTTCCTAAAATATATTTTATATAGGAACAAGAATGATAATCAAAGATTCATCCATCCCAAAAATGAAATCAAAATAATTCCAAGATTATTTCCTATTTTTTAAATTTAAAAAATACTTCGCTAACGCATTTCACATAGACCAGTAAAGATGTTTCATAAAAAGATTGCAAAAAAAAAAAAAAAAAAAAACTGAACGAAACTTGGAATAAAATGTGTTTTTTTCCCGGGAGATCCTATTCTACTCTTTTTCTGGGAAAAAAAATTAAAAAAAAAAACCCTTACAAGTTTTTCAAAAACCTTTCTCCATATCTTCAAAAAAGCGGTAATTTCCAACTAGCTCTATACATAAATGCTTCTGCGATATCGTGGACGGAATACACTAGTTTTCTTCTTCTTTCTTCAACAGATTTGCAGCCATGTGTGAAAATATAGAAGAATGAACTACCATACTTTGTAGGTAATGCTGAAATGCATCTTATACCGAAAATTTGACAAAGGAGTTTGATAAGAAAAATATTTTTATACTAATTTTTCCAGGTAGAATTTTTTAAACCTACTCGTATTTTACGTGCCTAGTATATGGATGGTTCTGACATCATTCTATCGTTTAAAGATATACATAATATACTTTTATTATTGTAAATATATTAAAGGAGCACTGCTTGTTAAGAAAACAAAACATAGTTTGTGCTAAAACTGATACACAAAAGTATAAAAGGATTATATTATTTTGTACCATTATTTAAGCCTACTTGAGAGTTATTCTTTTAATTTATTTCAATAAATATGTTTTAGATGTAAGGGGATCAGTTATACATTATATAAAATATCATTTTATGCGAAATCCATTAATTTTTTTCTTGCAATTTAACTAGATTATTTTTATTACAAGAAATTCAACTCGAAATATGATTTAAATGCAAAGAAATTTTTATATACAAATATAAAAAAGTATGAATAATTTATGGAAAAAATTAGTTAAGAGAGGACTTTTAAAATTCGCATGATTCAATTAATATATTAATTTTTAATGAAAGTGTTTCACCTGATAATAGGTCTTTGTATGCTATAGTATTTTATATAAATGTGATTTTATATTAAAAATGATATACTTAGATTTTAAGCATGTGCAATGCTGGATACACCAGCTGCGAAGGTTTCTGACTATATTCATATTCAAAAAAGTTTTAGTAAAATATCTTCTTAAGATATTAATTCTTATATATATGATTAAATACATATAACATGCTCTTAATTCCTCCGAACTCTAATTTATTAGAAATTAAAACTTTTTGATAAATAATAGGACGATTAGAAGGTTAATAAAACAGAATAAGACGTCTTTTTTAATTAATTAATTTGAAAAATAGTCTATATATATATATATATATATAATATGTATGCTCATATTATTAGGATTTTGTTGTCTCATTATAACAATAGAGTATTTACCCTGAAACTCTTGTTTAATAAGAAAAGAGTTAAAAATTATTCTTAAAAATAAGATAATTTATACTATTTCCTAAATTTAAAAAAAATGCAAACAGTTTTTTTTTTTTTCATATTTGATTGTGAAATGCGTTTGTAGCTTAAATTTTTGAAAATAAACTTAAAATTTAGAAACAATTTCTAATTTAAGAATAGATATAACATGTCGGCCGTTTAATGCAACATGAACTAATTTTATTAACTTTAAGACTTTAAGATTAATGAGGATTTCTTGAAATTTGAAATAGAAATTTTAACTTTTCTGTATTTTAGTAGTAAAAGTATTTTCAACAAAGTAAAACCAAAAAAGAAACATGTATATCGTATTCATTTAGGTACAAAGGTTAAAAATTAATTGCAATTAAAAAGGATTTTGGGTATAATCTAGTTTTCTTATTAAAAATTTAAATACTATGATTCAAAGTCACACAATTTCGAAAATCGATAGAAATCTTCATTTCATTCAGATCTTTGCACTTTATGAAAAAGGAAACTTTCTTAAAAATGAGGTAAATAATAATTATTGCAACACCGCTATCTTCAACTTCTTTTAACTAGCAAACTAACAACTAAATGAGGGACAATTTTGAACTAAATCTTGACGTTATAAGTTTAGAATTATAATGTATTTTGCTTCAGTGGCACACAGAGAGAAAGAAACATTTTATAGTTAATTAATTTTAGATAATCAAGTAAGACTAACAAATTACATTTAAATAGTCAAGAAAATAGCATGCACGATAATTACTAAAGTATATTTCTTTTTATTTATAAAATTTCGAAAACGGAGAAAGGTAATAACAATATTTAACTCGAATTAAGATTGAAATAATAGTTTTTTACACAATTAATTAGCGTCATTTATACTTAACTATTCCAAAAGAATTTTTTTTATAAAATAGTTTATAGTGTTAGTTAAGAATTCTATTTCTAGCATTGTCTTTAATAGCTTATACTTCCTTATTTTTTAACTCAAATTATTTCATGAAAGACTAATTTCTATTCTGAAATGCGCCGACAGAAATGTTCCTTGAAAGATTTCCATTTCCTTCGATTTTTTAAAATTTTTTATCGATTTATTTTGATTAAAAATGCACTGTCATTATTTTAATTGACAGAATAAAATAAATTGAGAAAATTAAGAAGAATCAAGAAATTAAGAAAAAAGTAATTAAATTACCGTATATACTACAATTGGACTGAATAAAGGAATTAAGGGGACAGTGAACTTTAAGCAAAGCATAAATAAGAAAACAGGAAGTTTTAATCTTATTGTTTTATCAAGAAAATATATATTTATATTCAACTAAAATGTCATTATAAAATGTATTGTTCTACAATATCAATATATGAAGAGCCCAGAGGAAAAAATACATCTTAATGACTTTCCTCAAAATGATATTGTTATTAGATTAAAATATCTTTAAAATGTCCTGGATGTCTTGATTTTTGAAGAAGTTTTAGATTTTTGAAGAAGAAATAGAATTTATATTAAAAATTTTGTTTAAATATTAAATATTAATGAAAAATGTGGTTAAATATTAAAAGATACGAAATGTAAAAGTAGGGTATGCATTTTACATATCCAGTTTTTGATAATTAAAGTCAATTTTAGTGCAGTAAAACACAAAATTCCTATGAAAATTCAATTAGTGCGCATGAAAACACCTTTCTAAAAAATTAGCATTTAATAATAATTATAAAATCATACATTGTTTTGGTCCAAATAGATTTATAGCGCCTAATAGTGTCCACCGTCCCCTTAAAAATAGGAAAGTAATCAGAATTCTCTTAACTTTAATCATCTATTCTATTTTATCCTATATATCGTGTCGTATCTTTCACATATTCACTGTTGATTTTATTTTATCTGAAGTATACTTAAAATATAAAAAAAGAAATAATAAAATCACGAACATTCTAAAATTTTAAACATGAAAAGATTATTCAACAATAATTATTTAAATCGTGGCATAATTTTCTCTCAATAAGAAATCGTTGTTCTTATGTTTTCAGTTTTTAAATCTTTTAATGCACATCCAGCTTTCTCATTTTCAGGATTTTAATAAAATTAATAAATTAATTTTTAAATTAGTTTTGCGAATAAATAAATATTAAATTTCACTAAGAAATTATAAGTCAAGATATATCCAGATAGTTCAGATATTCACCACATAAAGATCTAAGAGACAAAAGTCATTTTTTAAAGACTTAAGATGTCAAGTTAAATAAATTTGAAAAGAAATTGTATTTCAAATTAATATATAAAGATATAAAATGGATATTATGTAAATATGGTTTTTACTATAAAGAAATATTACATAGTATATTGTATTAATGACCATAATATTGACACATATCTGTTTTAATAAAATAGTTTTAACATATTCGCTCACTGATTAAAAAAATAAAAACTGTAATTTCCAGAGTAATTAAAATTGTTTTTCAAAGCATTACTGCTTATTCGCATATTTGTATTTTTCTTCTTATATCATTTTAAAACACACACAAAAAAAATTCTGAATAGCTAAAATAATTTTTTTTTTACATAATTTATCATTTCATAAAAACGTGTGTTAATCTAAAAGCTCAGACTACGCCATTCACAGCGTGTTTGGCTGTCATTAGAAAAACTTACATTAATACGTTAATTATTTCAAGTCTATTAAAATAAAAATTAAACTTAACATTAATAAAATTTATGTGAATTGTCATTGGAAGAAAAAAAGACTAGATTAGAGTTTTCCTAGCTTGCACATATGTGTTTAATTTTTAGTTGCACACTTAAAAAAACTTTTATTTAATCTTTTAAAGTTTTATTAGAGAAAAAAATCCTTAATTTTTGACAGCCAAACACGCCATTCACAGCGTGTTTGGCTGTCATTAGAAAAACTTACATTAATACGTTAATTATTTCAAGTCTATTTAAGTAAAAATTAAACTTAACATTAATAAAATTTATGTGAATTGTCATTGGAAGAAAAAAAGACTAGATTAGAGTTTTCCTAGCTTGCACATATGTGTTTAATTTTTAGTTGCACACTTAAAGAAACTTTTATTTAATCTTTTAAAGTTTTATTAGAGAAAAAAATCCTTAATTTCCAGATGAATAAAATACATTTGAAAAAAGGGCCTTTATGGAATTATAGAGACATAACTTAAATACATAATAAGTATATCCAAAACCAATTTCTTTATCTAAAAATTATGCAGGAAGAACACCCCATTTAATCTGTGGAGCTCAGCATATTGAACCAGTATAATGATACACATTTTAACAATAAATTGAAATGTAATTTAAATATTTATAATGCTACGGAAACTATATTGTATTCTTACTTTTTAAAATAACCCAATCGATATATAAATTGGATTCCAGTGCAAGTTCATTTGGTTTGTGTTTTGCATTGAAATTTCATTACATCGAAGAAACACTGGAAGATAAAGCTGTGCCTTATGTTTTACTCTTTATGATTTAGTCTAGCTTAATCAAAGGAAAAATTATTGGAAAAGACTGGAATCAACCAAATTTCTTCAGAACCGAAATTTAGATTTTTCTCTTTTTTACCATTGTTCCCTTAAATAAATTTTAAAATATTAAAAGAATTCCTGTCTACTGGAAATGTCATTTAATGGAAGGATCTTCAGATCCTTTTTATCTTAAAAAGAAATAAAAACACCCATTTTTTTAAATTAAAAAATATATTTAGAAATATGATATAGAAATAATTACATACAAATATATATTTTTTTTTCAGTTAGAATTCCGTGCTCCAAATTTCAACCAAATAAAATTTGCAGTTAAAAATCAAACAACTATACTAAGTTTTCACAGTGAAAGTTCTAATTTTCATGATTGTATCATGATATACATTTTTACAGATATTCTGTCATACAGTCAGGATAGCGTTGTTATTTTTTTTTTCTTTCTGTATGCAAATAGTTTAAAACTGCTGAAATTATTATTATAGGCAGAAAGGCAAAATTTTCGAAAAAACATTAATTAACTCTAATATAAAAGAAGAATTAATGAGGATGAAATTTATTACCTTATCAGAGTCGTAAAAAATCTACGACATCACTGAAAGTATAATGCACAACATATTGAAATACAAAAAAAGTGACAAAAAACGGAGCCGTATATAAAAGTAATAAAAACTGTAATATAAAATATGTCTTCATGGTCAGTTTTAATATAATTATAATTTTTCGCATCGTCAGAAATCTATTTATAAAACTTGCTTTAAAGCTACATTAACTACAACATAAAAATATAATTTTGAGGTCATTAAAATTTTTGTCGGAAAAAATTAATATAAATAGGTAATTCCTATTATCATTATAATTCACTGTATTTCTGTGCCTTTTACACTTATTCTAATAAACTATTACTTTATATTAAGTGAAAAATTACTTAATATTAAGTGTGGCACATACATATAGATTAAATTCTTCTCGAAATTTTTTTCAAATTGTAGGAGCCCGTCTAGCTGGAGCAAGTGTGACCGAAACATCCCAACTTTTAGGCGTTTCTATAGGTACGGTGTCTAAAGTCATGACGACATACGCACAGCACGGCAATACAAGCTAGGCAAAGTAAAATAGAGGGCGGAAAGAGAAGCTTAGTGAAAGAGACAGACGGGTACTTTAGCGGATTGTAATGTCTAAAAATCGGATAACTGAAACTAAAGTGACCGCAAAACTCAATACCCATCTGGAGTCTCCAGTGACAATGATTGCAATTAGAAGGCACCTTCCTAAACAGAACATTTATGGCAGAGCAGCAATTCCCAATCTGCTTGTCACAAATGTTAATCGTAAATGTCGTCTACAGTGGTATCATATTCACAAAACCTGGTCGATTGGTTAGTGGAAGAAAATAATACGATCTGACGAATCGTGTTTCCTACTTTTCCCTATAACAGGATGGGTGCACGTTTGGAGGACACCTGCATAAGCGTATAATGGTGATTGTCTCCTTCCAACTGTCAAGCATGGAGGTGGATCTGTCATGATATGGGCAACCATGTTGTGGTTTTCTGTTGGACCAATCGTAACCCTGAAAGGAAGGATTGGAAGAAGCATAGAGAAATTTTAACTGACCAGGTCCATCCTATGATGCAAACTTTGTTTCCTGTAAGAGAGGGAATTTTCCAGGATGATAATGCCCTATCCATGCAGAGAGACTAATCCAATCATGGTTTGATGAACACGAGGATGAAGTTAAACATCTGTCTTGGTCCGCATAGTCACCCTACCTCAATATAATTGACCCATTATGGTTCATTTTAAAACGCTCAATACGGAATCGATATTCTTCATCGGCATCCCTCCCCGAAGTTTCACAATATGTCCAGGGAGATTGGGACAACATTCCTCAAAACACTATTCAACATTTGTATGAATCAATTCCTAGACGAATCCAAGCTGTATGACATGCCAAAGGCGAACCTACACCATACTAATAAAAGATTCTTTATAAATCTAAGGTGTTTCCATTATTTTGATAACAGCCTGTATTAAAAGTAATAAATTAATAGAGAATTAGTTTAGAGTAGCAGATTAATTAATCTTATTTCTATCAACGAGCATCTTTCTGATAATATTCATAACATAACTGCATTTATCTTAAACTTTATATCACCTTTGTCCAGTGATCTCTGTGCGTACCATTTTTCCCAATGCTGATAAAATAATGGTACTACCTTTGTTTGTTTTGTTGTCTTTTTCGGAAGTTGGACATCCTTTGATCATTGCAAATATATTACTGGTGTACCTGAAAGTAGAGTTCGGTAGGTTATTTAATATTTTTTGAAGTTATACACGATAAGCAATCAGCAGGTAATCTAATAATTATTGCAGTACAATAACAACTATTTCAATCTTGTGATTAAATTGTATATAGAGAGTCTACCATCATCTGATTCATATGCTTTTCTATAAGAAAAGTGCGATGGAGTATTAATTTCGGTGTGCAAGATTTTTATCTAGACTGAAAGATGGAATAGTTTTCTTATCTTCTTCCCTATCAGATGTGATTAGATATATATATTCTTTAGACAGATTCCCCCCCCCCCCTTTATTTATATTTTAAAAGTTAAAATCTTCATCGTTAATTTTTGGAACAGAGTTCTTCTTCATTCAGTTTAAAATGTAATATTTTAACATGAAGTTTCAAAATCGTGCTATTTAAAATTCGAGTTTTATATTTTCCTTTCTTTAGATAACTTAAAATATATCCTTAGAAACTTTGAAATTGCAAAATCTACCCTTTATTAAAATTGGAATTCGACTTCAAGAGTTTCAGCATTTCAATTTTCTCGAATCCAAAAACAAGCTTCGGACAGTAATTGGATTTCTTTTGGAATAAAATAAGCATTCTCCATTTTTTTTTAGCAGAGAGACATAATTTTTTTCCCACAAAATAATGCCGAATTTGTGGAAGAATTAATTGGACGGAATATCATATTCCTAAAAATAACTTCTCGAATATGTTCTCAATTGAAATTGAATCTTGATCTTATTATATTTCCATGTATCTATTTCTTTCGTATGACGGAATATGAATTTTTTTTATCTGATTTCAAAGAGCGCGTTCCTTGAATTTGGTGGGATTAAAATAACAAACTTACTGATATTTGCTCTTATCAAACTACATGAAAGGAAACCAATTTCCTTGAATATATACCGCATATGCTTATTTGTAGATATCAAAATTCTGTACATCATTTGCGCAAAATAATTCTTTAAAATAGTTTAAGTACATACCAATTACTTTTGTATTTTTATTTCTCATTTAATTATTTTACTATAAACATTTGCTATCAGATTTGATACATTTTTTTTAATTATTGAATCTTGTAAACTTATAAGCTTTTGTTTTGATATTTATGTTTAAATGATAAAAATAAATTGAAGTTTAATTTATATGTACTGTTACAGAAAATTCCCTCTGGTTAATGTGAGGGGAAAGCTCGAACAGGTTCAGCAATGGATGATAATGCTTTATTCCACATAAAAGCATGAAATACAAATAAAAAAAACATAGGTGATAATTACACAAAATAGCATTAGCAGAAATTAATTGCACTAAATCATTAGAAGACTATCGGCTGAAAGAGAATTCTGTGAATATAAATATTCCTAAAATGGAATTCGTTCAAATACTCTTTTTAATGGCTTGACTGGTCCATCTGTATTTGCGCCTCCACTTTTATAGTTACGATGACAGAGGAAAGAAATTTTTAAAAGGACATGATATTTCCTTTCTTAATCGAGTTGTCGCCAAAATTCTAATACATTTTGGGATTCTCTTTTTTGTCGCCATTTTTCCATATTTGTTGCTAAATCAGCAAATTTTTACTAAATATTTTAAATCGCTGATCTGACATCCATTCAGTAGCAATTTCATTAGAAATTATTATCATAAAAATTATTCTTTAGAAATTATTATTAAAAATTATTATCATAAAACTACTTGGACAGTGAAGAAATATTTCAGATTTGTAGCAATATATATTTGATCACATATTTGTTTGTTCGGACCTTATACAAAAAATGTATCCTCTGGCGGATTCAAACGGAATTTCATTCCTACGTTTCTTAACAGCTAACACAAAATGCTAAAAAGTTGCTAGTTGCTCTTGAAAGAAGTGAGATGTAGTAAAATTATGTTGCGTTTCTCCTTTGTAATTTCAAAGCATATTATTTTACAAAAAAATATTTTTATATCGTTTTAAAATTTATAAAATTTTATTTAAAAAAATATAACTTTTTCTAAATATTTTTTTTAACTTAATATTTTTTCAAATCGAATATAAACATAATTAATTACAGTTTCATTTTAGAAACATATTTTTTAGTGTTAATCACATTTATTAATGGAAAGACAAAGGCAATATTAATTTATTTTCCTCGGATATATTCACCTTTAATTTCACTTTTCAATAAAAACATATTTTAATATCTGAGCGTGAATTTTATTTTACTTGATAAGTTTGTGAGTTTTTGTATAATTATTATATTTGCATCGCATTAGCTTCAAGGTTAAATTTTTTTTAAAAATACTTACTTCCACTACATTCAATAAGCTACATATTTTTTTAATCTATTTTCAACATTATGGCACCGTATATTCAGAGATTTTTTTTTCCTGATAACAGTCATATCATCAGAGCTCATAATTAAAATATGGATTTAATATCGCAGTTTCTAGAATAATATGAGTATGGATAAAAATTGCAAAATTTCAATGAAACCAAAAAATTCTTTCATTAAAAAAAAATAAACATAACCAAATTTTTTTTCAAAAAAATATGATTATTTTCAAGGTCTTCAGCACTTTCTCAATTTAATATTCTGCCTTGCTCTGAATATTATTTACTTAATCCCTATCTGAATTTTATAATTAGTGGAATTCTGATTGATATTAAGTAATTTCTTGTCTACTTTTAAAATTTTTAAGCTTAAAATTGTGAAGCTTAGTTAATTTTTTTACTTGCCGGTATCTAGATAGAAAACTGATATTTTTCCTATGGCTAATTACATGATATCAAATCTTAGAGTAGTAACTCCACCTAATATTTACATATTAGCTCGAAACAGTGAAACTGTAAATGTAAACGCAGGTAGAGTCATGAGAATAGTAATTAATAAATAATAAAATAAATCTTTCCTCATGTTTATTAATTTTTATGAAGTAATATAAAATTGATTAAAAATCTTCTTTCGTACTAACTTTTCTTGGAATTATTTTAAAAACGAATTAAATACATAGAATTACTCCAAAAAGTGTCCTTATGCTTATGAATTTTAATAAAATACTGTTCTAAAAATTTTAATAAAATACTGTTCTGAAAATCAATATTTCAGAATTAATATTTTTAATATTATATATAAGTGATTTTAATAAAAAAGCATTAAATACTTTATGAATAATCAGAAATAATTATAGCTTCCATCAAGTTTAAATATGTTATATTTTCTTTCATCTGCAAATAAGATATGATTCTAATACATTTTAGGTATATTAATCATTGATTTTTTGAAACAAAAGCGAAAGTCTATTTTCTTGCCTCAACAGAACATTTTCTCACAGACTAACGTCTATGTAATCTAGTTGAACTGAGAATTCGTCAAATATTCAAGGGGAAATTGAAATAGAAATTTTCAGCAAAATATACAGAAAACATTATAACATTCAAGAGTAGATTTTTCACAAATATTCTGACCATAAATTCTTTATTATGTTGAATTAACTAGTTGGATGACTTTTCTTACTTATTTTTTGATTCAATTTTCTTATTTAATGGGTTTTATCACACATTTCCATGTAAAATGCGATTAATTTTATAATTTAGCAACATGATTGAATGTTTTATCATTATTTGTTAAAAGTAATGACTTTTAAAATATTTAGCTCTTCCTTACGGCTAAAAACCATTATAATAATAGAGTATAAATAGGTAAGTAAGTTAGAAGATATGTACGCCAACAAGAAATAAAATTTTTTCAAAGAACACCCAAATGGAAAGAAATTTGACAAACGATAATTTTATTCATGAATTTATCCATAAATTTTTCGATGCATGATTCATTTTTTTTTTTTCAGAATGACTTGTAGATCATATGAAAATTATTCTATTTCATGCTCAAATTCAATGCCAGGTAACAGTGATTTTTCTTCCCATTCCAAAACCCTGATAAATCTTTAGGGATCCACTGCATCTTGTTTAAGACTTTCACATGTATTTTATATCATATCAGACTTCATCACTTTTACAAAGCATTTTTAATTTGATTTAAAAAATAAATGCTTAAAAAACGAAACAATGTTTTATATATAATTATTGATATACATTTTCTTTATAAAATTGATTTAAATGTTTTATCACATATCACAGGTAAATAAGAGAAAATAAGAAAAAAAAAGTTCAAAATGAAATTTTGTTTTTTTTATTTGCATTTGCAGAATACCATTTTTCTAAAAAAAAAGTTTGAAGATGACTGGAATTGCGATATATTTAAATATTTCTGTTTCCAGAATGAAAAATAGTACAACCGCGTAGATATTGTAAATCCAGTTTGAAGAGAAAGCGAAAACCAATATCTTTCATTCATAGTATCGCTAAGGCTCTTGTATTTCGTGTTTCTTGAAATTTATTGTACTGTAGGAAGAAAAAGTTTTTGAAATATGGGCATGGTTCATCTTTCCAATAAGCCAGCGATATTTTTCCTTTTAAAGTTTTTTATGTTTTATTTTTTTGAATCATTGTATTTTTTTAATAAATATATTTTTCACCAAGCAAATCCATAACTTTTTAGCATAATAAAAAATTTTAGAAACTTCTAGCTAAAGAAAAGAAATTTATGAATATTACAATTCAAGAAACATATGGAGGAATATCAGCTCTTTAAATCTGTCAATAGACTGCAAGGAAAAAGACATTAAAAGTACTTCTGGAATATTTTCACACATTTACGTTATATATAAATAATTTCTAGATTTTAATAATGTCTTTAATGTTTTGAGGTATCTGTATTTTATCAATAAATTACTGTTTTCATTTGCACCAGAACTAATTATCATGCACGCATACCGGAATATATTTTTGTCCGAAATAAAAATACATCTCAACTGAATAAAAAAATATAATAATTACGAAAACTCATTCATTTTGTATATTTTTTAAATAATATACTCCTAGAAAGCATAAGATTTTATCGATTTAAAATAATTTTACCAAAATTTCAAAAAAATTTCAACAAATTTGAAGTTTTCTAAAGAATATATTCCATTCAGTACTTGATAAGTCAGCCATCTGACTCTCCGACCCGCCACGAAGACATGCGGATTTAAAACATAAAAAACTGAATGACCGGACCGCCGCAACAGCAACATTGGCAGGAACTGTGGTTGAGTCCTAAGGGCCATCACCGGCCACGGCACAACCCTCCTCGAAGGAAGTACGTGCCGTCATCGATGGGAGGAGTCCGATCCCCCACCTATTAGTGTACCCATCAGGGTGGCGAGATCCAACCACCATGTCGGAAGCATCTCATCCTCATTTCGAGGTGCTCCCCGGGGGTTTTCAGTACTTGATAAAAAAAAATTATGAACAGTCCTAATATTATCAAAATATTTCAAATAATTTAGAAATAATAACAAAATAATTTCGTAAAAGTGAAAATCCATTTTATTGTTTAATTCAAAGTCATAGTGAAATATTTCATCTTATTAATTCCTATTCTTGCAATCAGTCAACTGAATCAATCTATTCCGTTAATTTAATCTTAATTCATTCCTTCAAGCGATTTATATGACCACTCGCAAATATCAATTTACGTCATTCACGTTGAAAGGATTCTTCCTCTCCGAATAGTTTAGCTAATATTAATGAGCAAATTCCTGTGTCAAGAATATCTAAGAGTTGATTTAAAGTAGAATTGCCCAATGAATAGATTTTCCATTACTGATACTTTTAGAGCCGAGCAATTTCTCAAGCCAACAATAAACAATTGATCCTATAAGCAACTTAGATGAAAGCTTGAAGTCATGTAAGCTATTGAATTGTTTGAATAGTGGGTATTAAGTATTTTGACTATTTTTAATTATTGCTATTTAAATAAAAAAACAAAAAAAAACAATGTATATAAGATGAATATAAAATAATTCCGATATGATATATTTTATGATACAGTATGGTATATATTGTATGTAATGATATTTTAAACACTTAATTTAACCAAATTAATTTCCAAAACTTTATCTAAATTTAGCCATAGTAAAAATATTCTCTAATTTCTTGATCTCATTCCACGGATGAAGCTGTGTAAAAATTACAGCGCAATCAATCTATGTATCGAATGAAATTCATCTCTTCCGTGCCCTTGCCAAGGTATCAAAGGTCAAAACGTGTATTCAATTGGTGCGTGGCTGGAAATCCCCTGTTTCGCCCCTTCTTCCCTTTTGTCTTACTTCTGCTTATGTTTCGCGCTGTGGCGGACGTGCCTTGTCCGCGTCTCTGCTTGTAGATAAATTGCCTTCCCGAGAGGGATATTAAAGAGAATTAAAAATACAAAGTCTCTTCACTGCTTGTCCAAACTACATTCTGCTTTAACAAAAATATGTTACATATATATATAGAATGAAATATATTTTATTATATATATTGCTAAGACATTTTGAACATTTAGTGCAGCAGGTTTGGAATTATTGTATTTTGATGATGCTAGTCTTTTTTCTCGAAACATGATTGTTCTTGCCTTATTATTTTATAAATAGAGGTTTATGGATTTATTATGATCCTCAAAGTGTAGACATATTTTTATTTACTGAAAAAAATTTGTCACTTCAGATAAACTTTTTCTCATTTTATTATAATATGCATATTTTATGGAATGATATATTTTTGGACAACAAAAGATTTTAAATTATCAGCGCCGTTATGATTCTAATATAGAAGTTAAAAAAAAACATCTATCTCAAATATTAAATTAACATTATCTTTCAATATGGCTAATACGAAAAGATAAATATGCGTAAAAAATTTCCATTTATTAAGAAAATTGATTACAGAAGTGCCAAACTGAAATAGAATCTAATATGAAATTTAAAAAAGTAATTATTAAAAATTAATTATTAAAAAAGTAATTATTAGTTTACCAAATTGATAATACGCCAAATTAAATAAAAGTGCTTCCTCAAAACTGGAAACATTCAGCCTTTATACAACTTCATATGAATATATTTCAAATATATATCAATACATGCTATATAAAAGACAAGAAGATTTAAACATAAGGAATGAAATTTCACAAAAGTTATTAAAATTGGATTTCATTTAGAGGCGAATTTTCGAAACTTGAAACATGAAATTTCATGTTTGCCATAAAACAAGCATTCACGTTCATTCGTTTTGCAGGATAAAGCTCAGTTAATCACAAAGCAATCAAAAAGTTTTACTTTGACATTCTCTCACACTCTCAAAAAATAAACTTATAAATTGAAATACAGATATAGAGATGTGTGTGTTATGCAACTAAAAGCTTTCAAACTTTATAATGTAAAATCCTGTACGAGCGTTTACTAATGTTGGTTCTAATAAAGTTGGTCTAGATTAAATTATAAATACAGATGTGTAAGAATAATATTGCTTAGGTATGACGTAAGAAATTTTAGCAACTTAAAATTTAAAACAATGATTCATGAAAATGTGATGCAATTATGTAATGTACATGAACTTCAGAACAGAATGTTCCTCGTAAACAGAATAAAAAAACCGCTAAATGCAAATGAAAAAGGCAATAGCTCTTTAGAATTAAAAAATGTTTGGGTGGTATTTTGCACCCACCAAGTCTTGCAATGTTGAAGAAGACGAATTAAAAAATTTAGCACGATAAACATTATAAACAGGACATTCAATTAAAATATGACGAAGGCCTAGTGGGATGATGATTTCTAAATATCAAGCTATTTAGTCTGTACATGATTTTTATTCCTGTGTTAAAATACATGAGGAAATTTTGTTTGAGTTCAAGTCTCTTTTACTACAAGCATTATATTAAAATAGGCTTCCTTATAGATCTTTGGAAATTTTCATACTCATTTTATTGCAAGACTTTCCATTAAATTTATTGCAAGACTTTCCATTAAATATTTAAAATTATTAAGTATATTTGTAATTAATTGTTTATAGTTTAATGAATTTATGCCATTAGTAATTAAATACAAATTTTGAGTACTTATTATAGGTTTCAGTAAATTTTATAGAAATGATACTGATTTTATCTTTCTCTTATTCAACTATCTAACATTAATTATTAGTAATTTTTTTATATAGAACTACAAATGCTTACTATTAACTCCCCAAATATTATATTTTATAAATTAAGGTATCGGTAATTATTCTTAAATAAAAAATAGAATTGTAGATTGTATTGATAGACAGAAAATAAATTTTTCAAAAAGCAGGGAATTAAAAATTATATTATACGCACAGCATATATTCAACGTCTAGTACTATGCTACCTTAGGCAACACCCGGGGGGGGACACCTCGAAATGAGGATGAGATGCTTCCTGTATGGTGGTTGGATATCGCCACCCTGGTCGGTACATAAATAGGTGAGGGATCTGGCTCCTCCCATCGCTGACAGGACATACTTACGTAGGGAAGGGTTGTACCGTGGCCGGTGATGGCCCTTAGGACTCAACCACGGTCATTCAGTATTCTTTATCCGTGCGCCTTCGAGCGGGTCGGAGAGTCAGTGATATGATTATGCTATTTTAGGCTCAGGTTGATGCCTCGATGTTTCTCTTAAAGATGGAAAAATAATTCCAATACTGCATAGTTGCAGCACGTTTGATGAGAAGCCACTTTTTATTTATCACTTTCAAAATAATCATACTTTATTACAGAAATATATTAAATATTTGGAATCGCATGTTGCATATTATTAAAATAATTATGTCACAGAGACATATTTTTCTTTGAAAAGAATATAAAAATGTATTCCATTTTCCAGTTGAATTTTAAGAAAAAGGTTTTAGAAGAAACAAGTACCCTTAAAAGTTTAAAAATCTTAAAAAGAATTAGCTCTTGAAGAAATCAAACTTCCAAAGTTACGAAAACTTTTTAAATGTTTCGCTCTAAATGTCAATTACCCAGGTACTGGAAGACGACGATCATCCTTGAAGTAATGATCGTCGTTGTACATCAATATTTGTGTTACGAGCAACCTAATTTGTAACCTGATCATCTCCACGGAAGTTTGGAGTAGAAAGATAAATTACTACCTTCTGAGGATTAATTTGCCTCGAAGAAATCTTATATACAGATCATTTTTCAAGAGCAGCGTTATTTTTTGGTGATTAAGAAAACGTTTTTCTTTAAAAATGGGAGAAATAACTTAAAAAAAATAATTTTCTCCGTCGTTTTTGGAGATCTATACTTAAGTTTTGAGACAAAATTTTTTACCAAAGCTGGAATAAATAAATAAATTTATTTTACCAATTATAGGCAAAGGAAATTTACACTTTTTTTTTAAAAAAATTATTTTTGCATGATGTAAGACATTAACATTTAGCTAAATTAATATTATTTAGTATATTTATTTTCAATTGAATTGAAATTCTACGAATTCTTTTAAAGTTATTTAATTTTTTGGTTAAGAAGAAATTATTGGGAGGGATGTTAATTGTTTAATTGAATAGAAAATATGAAAAATTCATTTATTATTCACTTATGAATCACTTTCTTATTTTGAACCCACTTATTATTCCTTCTGATTTAGTAAATTTTAAATTATCTCTTTTTAATTATTAATTTAATTTAAAATATAATCTGCAAGATGTTTGTAAAGACACTTCGCTTATAAATTCCCAAATGTATAGAATATATGTGTTAAATCACCTTCAAGATACGTTTAATTGATAATATAATCAATCAAAAAGGGCTAGAGAAATATAAAGCAACACGTATAATATTAAAAATATTTTAAGTTCTTTTTGAATCCACTTGCACAGCATAAATCATTTCTTTATATTCTTTAAAAATCCTAATAGATATAATTTATTGCATGTATTATTTGAATGTAAAATTGATAACACAATTAAAAATTCAGCATACAGTAACTACAAATGTACATCGTATATTCGAAAAATCGATTATCAGAATTTAATTTCGAATGATAACAATTCAATTTTGATAATAAATCGTTCATATTAGTTTGTTCGAGAAAGGTCTAAACAAACTTTTTCCAAGAATTTATATTGTCTGAGAAAATCATATGCTGTACTTAAAGCAATTTAATTGTGTTTCCGATTTAAATTCTCAATAGAATTATTGAAAGTTCTTTTGAGAATTGAAGCGATGCTTTAACTGACTACGTAAATTCACCTAATCTAATGATTTTATGTAAATAGTGCATTCATTTTAATGGACGCCTTTAATAGCAATAAATATTTTTTTCTGAAATTGAAATGAAGTGAAATTATACTGAATGTTTAAACTGGTATTACCATTTTGAATGTTAAAAAACATTGCTGTTATCTTAAACTTTATTCGTTACAATGATTAAAGTATTAATTAATGCGACGTATTTTTACATTCAAATATTAACTATTTGGAAATAAGATACATATATTTTGAATTATTTAAAATATTTTAATTTAGATAAGAAATCAATTCTATATATCTTTAATTAAGGAAGGTATGTGCTATCTTGCATAATAAAAATATATAAATCCTATTAGATAAAACTACTCTGAAATTGATACGAAAGTATAGTTCTGATTCCAAAAAAGACATATCAAATATCTATAAAAATGGTTTTGGCAGCCAAAAGTCTATTAATAGTGAAATATTTTTTTTTTCATTCTGATGAATAAGTCAACCAAAATATTTCCCCTTCTCATTAATTCTTTTCGGGCAAAAAGCTTTGAGATAGACAACCTATCTGCTACATATATATATATATATATATATATATATATATATATATATATATATATATATATATATATATATATATATATATATATATATATATATATATATATATATATATATATATATATTAGTTTAATGAAAGGCCGCAATGGTTACATGGTATTTAATGTCTTAACATCGATTTTCGACTTCCTATATTTTCAGGATCGAAATCGAATTTATTCAAATATGCTTCATATGCGGTCATGGACCCATATGAAAAGTGCATTTCATTCCGCGTGATTTCTTTCCTGCTGAGATATTGGGCAAAAAGATATTATAGCCAAAACCCACTTTTCTCTATTTCTTTTTTGTCTCTCTTTCTTTATGACAAAATGTGCGTCTTTTCCTTTTGCTGCTTTGTCACTATTTTAATTAAAATATTACTGCAATAAAAAGTTGCTCACACAATGCTCGAAAAATTAAAATTTATTTCTTAATACTCGCTAGAGTACATTTGAAAAAAATATTTTTTAATGAACTAATTTGATAGTTTATTATGTTTTGACAATGATAGCGAGTAATATCAGGAATATTCAACTAAAGTTATTGTTGAATCTGGATTTAAATAATAACATTTGGAAATGTTAGTTATTTTTAACAAGCATAATGAATCAAATTATATCTTATTTCTTAAAATAAACAGATAAATTAATAAATTAAATAGAAATACTTTTGAAAAGGCTCTTAAGTTTAATTTTGAAAAGAATTTTTTCTTTTCTTTTTTTTTCTTTCTTATTTTTTAAAAATTATAAGTATTATTAAGATTGTTATGTAACCTTAAAATTTATTTATTTCTTAATGCCCTCGCATTTTATAAAAATTTTTCAAAAAATCGAATAAATGAGGAATTAGTTCTGAAAAGATTTACTGACAATATAAAAGTCGACAAATTTTCAAAACTCTACTACATCAAGAAATTTAAAATCGATTACAAGCAATTATTATTATCTGCAAGATATTGAATTAAGAATTTGACCAAATTTTAATCTAGAAGGCGTTATACCTATTTTTTGTCGAAAAAAATGATAATTTTTAGTATATATTTATTGGCCTTATCGATGATTTTTCAATCTATTTTAAGCAAGAATTCCAAAATATCTTTTTATATCGTTTTTTACTGTTTTATAGCATATTCATTACCAAAATCAGACAAAATCCTTAATAATACATATCCGTTATTCTAACTCTTTCAAATTACTTTTCCTGTACCCTAATTTCAATTATTAAAAATTAGGTAGTGAAATTCCACACCTGATATAATTGAAACTTACAATATGTAACTACAGAATTTTTTCTAATAGTCTTATATCTAAAGAAATCTTATGTTTACTTACCATAATTTTATGTATATAATTCTAGTGGGAAACGTTATAACAGAATTAATTTAAATAGTTATTAAGGCTACATTTATTCATTTAAATGTGCGATTTGAAGTTGAAACAAATATATAGATAAACAAAAGATCATAAAATTCTTTTAGATTGTAGTGAGATTTACTTTGAGATATATTGGAAAAAATAAAGAAACACTTACTGCATACAGAAACATTTTTTAAGAAATACTTATTATTTATATCAGCATTAATTGTATTATATAACATTTAGCTCTTGTAAGTGATTATAAAAAAGCGGACCAAGTAAATATTTTTATTTAAAAATCTGAAAAAAAGCGATTTAGTGTTCATTAAATTTATACCTCGTTTGAATAGTGATGGAGTTCTGAAATTGCTTAATTTTATTGAATGCGAAGCACAGTAGAAATTGTTGATAACGTGTTTAAAAAATATGAACGTTGGTAATAAAAAAAAGTAAATGAATAGTTAACTTGGCAAAGCAACCAATTAAAGATTTACAAACGAATGCGATATCATCTCTTTTTAGAACTAACTTGACAAGAAACTTTTCATTAAACCATTGTTTAAGAAAAGACTATTTGTCTTCAATATATAGTGCAATTTTTGCTTTCAAAATATTATCAATTGAGCTGGAGATTTGCTGGTGAATGGAAAGATCAAATAAAGTCTTCTTAAAGGAATTCTATCACGTGATGATATGGGTGGTCTTAAAATAATGGTTGAACCATTATCATTTTTAATAACCTAAGAAGTACTGCTATACCATAGTATTGGGTACGGCTGTTTCGTAGCAAGCCGTATTAATGTCCGTGTAGCTTCGGCTAGACAGAAGAAAAATTCTGAATACACCGAAACAGCTGAGTAGTTAATAAACTCTTTATCCCAACAACTGAACATCGTCTCAATAATTTTTTATATAAACTCCAAAATGGAATGTAGTAAAAGTGATGCAAGTGTGACTTTTCCTATCAATTTTCTCGTAAAATAAAAGATATGACAAATTATATTTCCTTACTTTATCACAAAATAAAAATATTTATTTCATATCATGCATTAAATATATATTTATTTCTGGTACGTGGAAATTTGATCCATTAAATAGAATGTTACAAAATGAAAGATGATTTAATAATTTATATCACAATAAAATTGTAATATTTTTAATCTACTAAACAAAAAACTTTACAAGGTATCAACTTGTAACATAAAAATATATTGATTAAAACATAATTTAACTAAGGTTTGTGTCTCCTTAATGCTGCTAAAACTGTAATAAATAAAATAAAAATCATTTAATATTATTAAATATTTTTGCTAGATTATAACATTGCATAATTGCTAGATTGCTAATTTGCATAATTGCTAGATTGCTAATTTGCATAATTGCTAGATTATAACATATAATTATTTAGAACGTCAGCATTTCTCGCTTTTCATCGATACATAAAATACTCGGAACTGCATTTAGAAACCATTAACAGTGCATAATTTTTTGAAAATACTTAAAATCCACAAACATAAAATATATTATCAATTTCTAGACATTTGTTCTTAAATGTCTAAAACGGTATTTCCAAATGAGAGAATAAAAAGCAATCAAATCTTTCTTTAAATTATCTTTATCTTTCAAATATAAGATCATAAAATGATAAAACGTAAACTCACAAATTTTGCTTAAATACCTATTAAGCTATTCTTAAATTACCTTTCATTCTTTACTGTAATATCTTTTTTATGGTATAAAGATGATTATGAAAACATTTCTAAGATATTCTTATTTGGTTAAATGTCATAAAATACGCTTCAGATTTTTTTTATTGATTTAAAAGAAGGGATGGCTTACATATCCTTATAAAATGTTAAAAAATATTATTATTTTTAAATCTTCTAAAGCGTAATTTTCACAGAGTCATATTAAAAAACATAATATATTTAAAGTATTTCTTTTATTTTGTCAAATGATCATTGTAAAGGAAATTTCAAGAATTTAAATGTATTTTATTGCAGATTACCTTCATGCGTTACGACTCTCTAATATCAATAAAAATAAAATACATATGTATATATATAATGTTTATTTGAATTAAGTAAGCAAAGATACTTCTTTGAGTTAGTTGTCAGTGTAAAATATTCTATTATGGAAAATATTTCCTAATGGAGGTTTTATTATGCTCCTCGTCCTAAATCCTTATTTTATTTTTATATAGTAATTTTGTTGTTTATAATTGTAATTATACTCATATTCAAATATTTATAGAGCAATTTTCCCGAACAATTTTCTTGAATTAAAATCTGTTAGCTGTAATTTATATTTCTCAAACGATATGCAGTTTATAATAAATACACAAGCATTCTGACAGAGCAATTTTATTTAACAGACAGAATCTGTCAAAAGACATTTACAAAATACTTTAAGATTTAAATATTGAATTTCTGACACTGTAATAAATTCAAAGTAATATAGTTGATGTTGAAGCCACAAAGTATGCTCTATTGAAGACGAATAGAAGAAATTACATTATTTATTGGTATTGAATTTTCACAAATATTGTAGTTTACAAAATAAGCTCATTAATCGATCTCAGTTATTATCAATTCCCATTCGAATTTTTGAATAAAGAAAGTATTAATCCCATTAATAGCAATTCTAGCACAGATATCAGAAATGCGCTCATTAGGCATACAAGTAAAATAATTAAAAATCATATTGTATTGTTTATTGGCCAATTTCAATTTAATTAATAAGAATTATAGAAATATATTTTAGTTTCCTTTTAGATTCGAAATTATAAATTCACCAGCGGCAAAACAGAAAAAAAAACCTTTGTTTCTTAAACAAAATATTGCAATTAAAATTTAAGTTAATAGAGATTTTAGAAATCATAAGCTCAAATCTAAAGGTCAAAGGTTTTCTTCGGAAATCCAAAGAAATACAGATAGTTAGCAGAAAAAGAATTCAGTGAAATGATTTAATTATACTTTAAAATTGAAGCAAAAATTTTGCCAATTAATTAACTTACAAATTAATTAAATTACAGGAATTAAACAATTGTAGATTTAAACTTTTGATACCTGTGTAAAAAGAGGAATCATATTTATTGCCATTGCTAGAGGAATATAAAGCAACACGTATAATATTAAAAATATTTTAAGTTCTTTTTGAATCCACTTGCACAGCATAAATCATTTCTTTATATTCTTTAAAAATCCTAATAGATATAATTTATTGCATGTATTATTTGAATGTAAAATTGATAACACAATTAAAAATTCAGCATACAGTAACTACAAATGTACATCGTATATTCGAAAAATCGATTATCAGAATTTAATTTCGAATGATAACAATTCAATTTTGATAATAAATCGTTCATATTAGTTTGTTCGAGAAAGGTCTAAACAAACTTTTTCCAAGAATTTATATTGTCTGAGAAAATCATATGCTGTACTTAAAGCAATTTAATTGTGTTTCCGATTTAAATTCTCAATAGAATTATTGAAAGTTCTTTTGAGAATTGAAGCGATGCTTTAACTGACTACGTAAATTCACCTAATCTAATGATTTTATGTAAATAGTGCATTCATTTTAATGGACGCATTTAATAGCAATAAATATTTTTTTCTGAAATTGAAATGAAGTGAAATTATACTGAATGTTTAAACTGGTATTACCATTTTGAATGTTAAAAAACATTGCTGTTATCTTAAACTTTATTCGTTACAATGATTAAAGTATTAATTAATGCGACGTATTTTTACATTCAAATATTAACTATTTGGAAATAAGATACATATATTTTGAATTATTTAAAATATTTTAATTTAGATAAGAAATCAATTCTATATATCTTTAATTAAGGAAGGTATGTGCTATCTTGCATAATAAAAATATATAAATCCTATTAGATAAAACTACTCTGAAATTGATACGAAAGTATAGTTCTGATTCCAAAAAAGACGTATCAAATATCTATAAAAATGGTTTTGGCAGCCAAAAGTCTATTAATAGTGAAATATTTTTTTTTCATTCTGATGAATAAGTCAACCAAAATATTTCCCCTTCTCATTAATTCTTTTCGGGCAAAAAGCTTTGAGATAGACAACCTATCTGCTACATATATATATATATATATATATATATATATATATATATATTAGTTTAATGAAAGGCCGCAATGGTTACATGGTATTTAATGTCTTAACATCGATTTTCGACTTCCTATATTTTCAGGATCGAAATCGAATTTATTCAAATATGCTTCATATGCGGTCATGGACCCATATGAAAAGTGCATTTCATTCCGCGTGATTTCTTTCCTGCTGAGATATTGGGCAAAAAGATATTATAGCCAAAACCCACTTTTCTCTATTTCTTTTTTGTCTCTCTTTCTTTATGACAAAATGTGCGTCTTTTCCTTTTGCTGCTTTGTCACTATTTTAATTAAAATATTACTGCAATAAAAAGTTGCTCACACAATGCTCGAAAAATTAAAATTTATTTCTTAATACTCGCTAGAGTACATTTGAAAAAAATATTTTTTAATGAACTAATTTGATAGTTTATTATGTTTTGACAATGATAGCGAGTAATATCAGGAATATTCAACTAAAGTTATTGTTGAATCTGGATTTAAATAATAACATTTGGAAATGTTAGTTATTTTTAACAAGCATAATGAATCAAATTATATCTTATTTCTTAAAATAAACAGATAAATTAATAAATTAAATAGAAATACTTTTGAAAAGGCTCTTAAGTTTAATTTTGAAAAGAATTTTTTCTTTTCTTTTTTTTTCTTTCTTATTTTTTAAAAATTATAAGTATTATTAAGATTGTTATGTAACCTTAAAATTTATTTATTTCTTAATGCCCTCGCATTTTATAAAAATTTTTCAAAAAATCGAATAAATGAGGAATTAGTTCTGAAAAGATTTACTGACAATATAAAAGTCGACAAATTTTCAAAACTCTACTACATCAAGAAATTTAAAATCGATTACAAGCAATTATTATTATCTGCAAGATATTGAATTAAGAATTTGACCAAATTTTAATCTAGAAGGCGTTATACCTATTTTTTGTCGAAAAAAATGATAATTTCTAGTATATATTTATTGGCCTTATCGATGATTTTTCAATCTATTTTAAGCAAGAATTCCAAAATATCTTTTTATATCGTTTTTTACTGTTTTATAGCATATTCATTACCAAAATCAGACAAAATCCTTAATAATACATATCCGTTATTCTAACTCTTTCAAATTACTTTTCCTGTACCCTAATTTCAATTATTAAAAATTAGGTAGTGAAATTCCACACCTGATATAATTGAAACTTACAATATGTAACTACAGAATTTTTTCTAATAGTCTTATATCTAAAGAAATCTTATGTTTACTTACCATAATTTTATGTATATAATTCTAGTGGGAAACGTTATAACAGAATTAATTTAAATAGTTATTAAGGCTACATTTATTCATTTAAATGTGCGATTTGAAGTTGAAACAAATATATAGATAAACAAAAGATCATAAAATTCTTTTAGATTGTAGTGAGATTTACTTTGAGATATATTGGAAAAAATAAAGAAACAATTACTGCATACAGAAACATTTTTTAAGAAATACTTATTATTTATATCAGCATTAATTGTATTATATAACATTTAGCTCTTGTAAGTGATTATAAAAAAGCGGACCAAGTAAATATTTTTATTTAAAAATCTGAAAAAAAGCGATTTAGTGTTCATTAAATTTATACCTCGTTTGAATAGTGATGGAGTTCTGAAATTGCTTAATTTTATTGAATGCGAAGCACAGTAGAAATTGTTGATAACGTGTTTAAAAAATATGAACGTTGGTAATAAAAAAAAGTAAATGAATAGTTAACTTGGCAAAGCAACCAATTAAAGATTTACAAACGAATGCGATATCATCTCTTTTTAGAACTAACTTGACAAGAAACTTTTCATTAAACCATTGTTTAAGAAAAGACTATTTGTCTTCAATATATAGTGCAATTTTTGCTTTCAAAATATTATCAATTGAGCTGGAGATTTGCTGGTGAATGGAAAGATCAAATAAAGTCTTCTTAAAGGAATTCTATCACGTGATGATATGGGTGGTCTTAAAATAATGGTTGAACCATTATCATTTTTAATAACCTAAGAAGTACTGCTATACCATAGTATTGGGTACGGCTGTTTCGTAGCAAGCCGTATTAATGTCCGTGTAGCTTCGGCTAGACAGAAGAAAAATTCTGAATACACCGAAACAGCTGAGTAGTTAATAAACTCTTTATCCCAACAACTGAACATCGTCTCAATAATTTTTTATATAAACTCCAAAATGGAATGTAGTAAAAGTGATGCAAGTGTGACTTTTCCTATCAATTTTCTCGTAAAATAAAAGATATGACAAATTATATTTCCTTACTTTATCACAAAATAAAAATATTTATTTCATATCATGCATTAAATATATATTTATTTCTGGTACGTGGAAATTTGATCCATTAAATAGAATGTTACAAAATGAAAGATGATTTAATAATTTATATCACAATAAAATTGTAATATTTTTAATCTACTAAACAAAAAACTTTACAAGGTATCAACTTGTAACATAAAAATATATTGATTAAAACATAATTTAACTAAGGTTTGTGTCTCCTTAATGCTGCTAAAACTGTAATAAATAAAATAAAAATCTTTTAATATTATTAAATATTTTTGCTAGATTATAACATTGCATAATTGCTAGATTGCTAATTTGCATAATTGCTAGATTGCTAATTTGCATAATTGCTAGATTATAACATATAATTATTTAGAACGTCAGCATTTCTCGCTTTTCATCGATACATAAAATACTCGGAACTGCATTTAGAAACCATTAACAGTGCATAATTTTTTGAAAATACTTAAAATCCACAAACATAAAATATATTATCAATTTCTAGACATTTGTTCTTAAATGTCTAAAACGGTATTTCTAAATGAGAGAATAAAAAGCAATCAAATCTTTCTTTAAATTATCTTTATCTTTCAAATATAAGATCATAAAATGATAAAACGTAAACTCACAAATTTTGCTTAAATACCTATTAAGCTATTCTTAAATTACCTTTCATTCTTTACTGTAATATCTTTTTTATGGTATAAAGATGATTATGAAAACATTTCTAAGATATTCTTATTTGGTTAAATGTCATAAAATACGCTTCAGATTTTTTTTATTGATTTAAAAGAAGGGATGGCTTACATATCCTTATAAAATGTTAAAAAATATTATTATATTTAAATCTTCTAAAGCGTAATTTTCACAGAGTCATATTAAAAAACATAATATATTTAAAGTATTTCTTTTATTTTGTCAAATGATCATTGTAAAGGAAATTTCAAGAATTTAAATGTATTTTATTGCAGATTACCTTCATGCGTTACGACTCTCTAATATCAATAAAAATAAAATACATATGTATATATATAATGTTTATTTGAATTAAGTAAGCAAAGATACTTCTTTGAGTTAGTTGTCAGTGTAAAATATTCTATTATGGAAAATATTTCCTAATGGAGGTTTTATTATGCTCCTCGTCCTAAATCCTTATTTTATTTTTATATAGTAATTTTGTTGTTTATAATTGTAATTATACTCATATTCAAATATTTATAGAGCAATTTTCCCGAACAATTTTCTTGAATTAAAATCTGTTAGCTGTAATTTATATTTCTCAAACGATATGCAGTTTATAATAAATACACAAGCATTCTGACAGAGCAATTTTATTTAACAGACAGAATCTGTCAAAAGACATTTACAAAATACTTTAAGATTTAAATATTGAATTTCTGACACTGTAATAAATTCAAAGTAATATAGTTGATGTTGAAGCCACAAAGTATGCTCTATTGAAGACGAATAGAAGAAATTACATTATTTATTGGTATTGAATTTTCACAAATATTGTAGTTTACAAAATAAGCTCATTAATCGATCTCAGTTATTATCAATTCCCATTCGAATTTTTGAATAAAGAAAGTATTAATCCCATTAATAGCAATTCTAGCACAGATATCAGAAATGCGCTCATTAGGCATACAAGTAAAATAATTAAAAATCATATTGTATTGTTTATTGGCCAATTTCAATTTAATTAATAAGAATTATAGAAATATATTTTAGTTTCCTTTTAGATTCGAAATTATAAATTCACCAGCGGCAAAACAGAAAAAAAAACCTTTGTTTCTTAAACAAAATATTGCAATTAAAATTTAAGTTAATAGAGATTTTAGAAATCATAAGCTCAAATCTAAAGGTCAAAGGTTTTCTTCGGAAATCCAAAGAAATACAGATAGTTAGCAGAAAAAGAATTCAGTGAAATGATTTAATTATACTTTAAAATTGAAGCAAAAATTTTGCCAATTAATTAACTTACAAATTAATTAAATTACAGGAATTAAACAATTGTAGATTTAAACTTTTGATACCTGTGTAAAAAGAGGAATCATATTTATTGCCATTGCTAGAGGAATATAAAGCAACACGTATAATATTAAAAATATTTTAAGTTCTTTTTGAATCCACTTGCACAGCATAAATCATTTCTTTATATTCTTTAAAAATCCTAATAGATATAATTTATTGCATGTATTATTTGAATGTAAAATTGATAACACAATTAAAAATTCAGCATACAGTAACTACAAATGTACATCGTATATTCGAAAAATCGATTATCAGAATTTAATTTCGAATGATAACAATTCAATTTTGATAATAAATCGTTCATATTAGTTTGTTCGAGAAAGGTCTAAACAAACTTTTTCCAAGAATTTATATTGTCTGAGAAAATCATATGCTGTACTTAAAGCAATTTAATTGTGTTTCCGATTTAAATTCTCAATAGAATTATTGAAAGTTCTTTTGAGAATTGAAGCGATGCTTTAACTGACTACGTAAATTCACCTAATCTAATGATTTTATGTAAATAGTGCATTCATTTTAATGGACGCATTTAATAGCAATAAATATTTTTTTCTGAAATTGAAATGAAGTGAAATTATACTGAATGTTTAAACTGGTATTACCATTTTGAATGTTAAAAAACATTGCTGTTATCTTAAACTTTATTCGTTACAATGATTAAAGTATTAATTAATGCGACGTATTTTTACATTCAAATATTAACTATTTGGAAATAAGATACATATATTTTGAATTATTTAAAATATTTTAATTTAGATAAGAAATCAATTCTATATATCTTTAATTAAGGAAGGTATGTGCTATCTTGCATAATAAAAATATATAAATCCTATTAGATAAAACTACTCTGAAATTGATACGAAAGTATAGTTCTGATTCCAAAAAAGACGTATCAAATATCTATAAAAATGGTTTTGGCAGCCAAAAGTCTATTAATAGTGAAATATTTTTTTTTCATTCTGATGAATAAGTCAACCAAAATATTTCCCCTTCTCATTAATTCTTTTCGGGCAAAAAGCTTTGAGATAGACAACCTATCTGCTACATATATATATATATATATATATATATATATATATATATATATATATATATATATATATATATATATATATATATATATATATATATATATTAGTTTAATGAAAGGCCGCAATGGTTACATGGTATTTAATGTCTTAACATCGATTTTCGACTTCCTATATTTTCAGGATCGAAATCGAATTTATTCAAATATGCTTCATATGCGGTCATGGACCCATATGAAAAGTGCATTTCATTCCGCGTGATTTCTTTCCTGCTGAGATATTGGGCAAAAAGATATTATAGCCAAAACCCACTTTTCTCTATTTCTTTTTTGTCTCTCTTTCTTTATGACAAAATGTGCGTCTTTTCCTTTTGCTGCTTTGTCACTATTTTAATTAAAATATTACTGCAATAAAAAGTTGCTCACACAATGCTCGAAAAATTAAAATTTATTTCTTAATACTCGCTAGAGTACATTTGAAAAAAATATTTTTTAATGAACTAATTTGATAGTTTATTATGTTTTGACAATGATAGCGAGTAATATCAGGAATATTCAACTAAAGTTATTGTTGAATCTGGATTTAAATAATAACATTTGGAAATGTTAGTTATTTTTAACAAGCATAATGAATCAAATTATATCTTATTTCTTAAAATAAACAGATAAATTAATAAATTAAATAGAAATACTTTTGAAAAGGCTCTTAAGTTTAATTTTGAAAAGAATTTTTTCTTTTCTTTTTTTTTCTTTCTTATTTTTTAAAAATTATAAGTATTATTAAGATTGTTATGTAACCTTAAAATTTATTTATTTCTTAATGCCCTCGCATTTTATAAAAATTTTTCAAAAAATCGAATAAATGAGGAATTAGTTCTGAAAAGATTTACTGACAATATAAAAGTCGACAAATTTTCAAAACTCTACTACATCAAGAAATTTAAAATCGATTACAAGCAATTATTATTATCTGCAAGATATTGAATTAAGAATTTGACCAAATTTTAATCTAGAAGGCGTTATACCTATTTTTTGTCGAAAAAAATGATAATTTCTAGTATATATTTATTGGCCTTATCGATGATTTTTCAATCTATTTTAAGCAAGAATTCCAAAATATCTTTTTATATCGTTTTTTACTGTTTTATAGCATATTCATTACCAAAATCAGACAAAATCCTTAATAATACATATCCGTTATTCTAACTCTTTCAAATTACTTTTCCTGTACCCTAATTTCAATTATTAAAAATTAGGTAGTGAAATTCCACACCTGATATAATTGAAACTTACAATATGTAACTACAGAATTTTTTCTAATAGTCTTATATCTAAAGAAATCTTATGTTTACTTACCATAATTTTATGTATATAATTCTAGTGGGAAACGTTATAACAGAATTAATTTAAATAGTTATTAAGGCTACATTTATTCATTTAAATGTGCGATTTGAAGTTGAAACAAATATATAGATAAACAAAAGATCATAAAATTCTTTTAGATTGTAGTGAGATTTACTTTGAGATATATTGGAAAAAATAAAGAAACACTTACTGCATACAGAAACATTTTTTAAGAAATACTTATTATTTATATCAGCATTAATTGTATTATATAACATTTAGCTCTTGTAAGTGATTATAAAAAAGCGGACCAAGTAAATATTTTTATTTAAAAATCTGAAAAAAAGCGATTTAGTGTTCATTAAATTTATACCTCGTTTGAATAGTGATGGAGTTCTGAAATTGCTTAATTTTATTGAATGCGAAGCACAGTAGAAATTGTTGATAACGTGTTTAAAAAATATGAACGTTGGTAATAAAAAAAAGTAAATGAATAGTTAACTTGGCAAAGCAACCAATTAAAGATTTACAAACGAATGCGATATCATCTCTTTTTAGAACTAACTTGACAAGAAACTTTTCATTAAACCATTGTTTAAGAAAAGACTATTTGTCTTCAATATATAGTGCAATTTTTGCTTTCAAAATATTATCAATTGAGCTGGAGATTTGCTGGTGAATGGAAAGATCAAATAAAGTCTTCTTAAAGGAATTCTATCACGTGATGATATGGGTGGTCTTAAAATAATGGTTGAACCATTATCATTTTTAATAACCTAAGAAGTACTGCTATACCATAGTATTGGGTACGGCTGTTTCGTAGCAAGCCGTATTAATGTCCGTGTAGCTTCGGCTAGACAGAAGAAAAATTCTGAATACACCGAAACAGCTGAGTAGTTAATAAACTCTTTATCCCAACAACTGAACATCGTCTCAATAATTTTTTATATAAACTCCAAAATGGAATGTAGTAAAAGTGATGCAAGTGTGACTTTTCCTATCAATTTTCTCGTAAAATAAAAGATATGACAAATTATATTTCCTTACTTTATCACAAAATAAAAATATTTATTTCATATCATGCATTAAATATATATTTATTTCTGGTACGTGGAAATTTGATCCATTAAATAGAATGTTACAAAATGAAAGATGATTTAATAATTTATATCACAATAAAATTGTAATATTTTTAATCTACTAAACAAAAAACTTTACAAGGTATCAACTTGTAACATAAAAATATATTGATTAAAACATAATTTAACTAAGGTTTGTGTCTCCTTAATGCTGCTAAAACTGTAATAAATAAAATAAAAATCATTTAATATTATTAAATATTTTTGCTAGATTATAACATTGCATAATTGCTAGATTGCTAATTTGCATAATTGCTAGATTGCTAATTTGCATAATTGCTAGATTATAACATATAATTATTTAGAACGTCAGCATTTCTCGCTTTTCATCGATACATAAAATACTCGGAACTGCATTTAGAAACCATTAACAGTGCATAATTTTTTGAAAATACTTAAAATCCACAAACATAAAATATATTATCAATTTCTAGACATTTGTTCTTAAATGTCTAAAACGGTATTTCCAAATGAGAGAATAAAAAGCAATCAAATCTTTCTTTAAATTATCTTTATCTTTCAAATATAAGATCATAAAATGATAAAACGTAAACTCACAAATTTTGCTTAAATACCTATTAAGCTATTCTTAAATTACCTTTCATTCTTTACTGTAATATCTTTTTTATGGTATAAAGATGATTATGAAAACATTTCTAAGATATTCTTATTTGGTTAAATGTCATAAAATACGCTTCAGATTTTTTTTATTGATTTAAAAGAAGGGATGGCTTACATATCCTTATAAAATGTTAAAAAATATTATTATATTTAAATCTTCTAAAGCGTAATTTTCACAGAGTCATATTAAAAAACATAATATATTTAAAGTATTTCTTTTATTTTGTCAAATGATCATTGTAAAGGAAATTTCAAGAATTTAAATGTATTTTATTGCAGATTACCTTCATGCGTTACGACTCTCTAATATCAATAAAAATAAAATACATATGTATATATATAATGTTTATTTGAATTAAGTAAGCAAAGATACTTCTTTGAGTTAGTTGTCAGTGTAAAATATTCTATTATGGAAAATATTTCCTAATGGAGGTTTTATTATGCTCCTCGTCCTAAATCCTTATTTTATTTTTATATAGTAATTTTGTTGTTTATAATTGTAATTATACTCATATTCAAATATTTATAGAGCAATTTTCCCGAACAATTTTCTTGAATTAAAATCTGTTAGCTGTAATTTATATTTCTCAAACGATATGCAGTTTATAATAAATACACAAGCATTCTGACAGAGCAATTTTATTTAACAGACAGAATCTGTCAAAAGACATTTACAAAATACTTTAAGATTTAAATATTGAATTTCTGACACTGTAATAAATTCAAAGTAATATAGTTGATGTTGAAGCCACAAAGTATGCTCTATTGAAGACGAATAGAAGAAATTACATTATTTATTGGTATTGAATTTTCACAAATATTGTAGTTTACAAAATAAGCTCATTAATCGATCTCAGTTATTATCAATTCCCATTCGAATTTTTGAATAAAGAAAGTATTAATCCCATTAATAGCAATTCTAGCACAGATATCAGAAATGCGCTCATTAGGCATACAAGTAAAATAATTAAAAATCATATTGTATTGTTTATTGGCCAATTTCAATTTAATTAATAAGAATTATAGAAATATATTTTAGTTTCCTTTTAGATTCGAAATTATAAATTCACCAGCGGCAAAACAGAAAAAAAAACCTTTGTTTCTTAAACAAAATATTGCAATTAAAATTTAAGTTAATAGAGATTTTAGAAATCATAAGCTCAAATCTAAAGGTCAAAGGTTTTCTTCGGAAATCCAAAGAAATACAGATAGTTAGCAGAAAAAGAATTCAGTGAAATGATTTAATTATACTTTAAAATTGACGCAAAAATTTTGCCAATTAATTAACTTACAAATTAATTAAATTACAGGAATTAAACAATTGTAGATTTAAACTTTTGATACCTGTGTAAAAAGAGGAATCATATTTATTGCCATTTTTAATGAAAAGATTCGAAGACCTTGCCTACGATTTAACTCTAAAGTAAATTATTCGTATTTAGAAGTCATAAAATGCATAAAATTATTTAATTTTAAAATTTTATCTCAAATAATGCTGATTTCCAAATTCTTAAATGAATAGCTATATGAATGTCACTGATTGATACAACACTATGCATATATGGAGATGGATTTTGTAATCTGAAATACCTTATTGACGTCCTTATTGCTCAAACTACTTGTCTGTGTGAGAGTGTGAATCGGATTTCTAAACTTTCTGCAATTTTCATGAATTTAGCTTCTTCTGAAATTATTCTTAGTCAAATTGAAAAATTAATATTTCTATAATTTGCAAAAGGGCCTTTTCAGTATAATTTAGGGAGAAATAAAATGTTCTTTCTTATAATATTATAAATATCCAATAATTAAAAAAGAAACACGAAGCAACTTATAAATTCTTATAAGCTTGAGTTATACTTCGCATAACTCCATTCTTGAGTAAAAAAAATTGCAAAAACGTAGAAGTTCACATAAAATTTTATCTATATGAGGCACGTTCAATAATTCAAGTCGCCCTCAATATTCTCCACAAAATACACCACAATAATTCAATTCATATTTGATATGAAATACGATATGTGAAACTGCTATTGTGTATTTCACTTCAATTCCGCCCTCATGATACTGAAAATTCTTGTAATAAAATACTTTTATCAGCAATGACATTACGGCGTATTCTATCCAGATTTATTTGATAAAGGTTTCAATACAATATGGTACGTGAACATTATAACTCATGTCAGAGATTGTTTAAATCATTTTTCCAATACAGCTGCTAATAAAATTTATTTTTTCGGCAAAATATATCGACATTTTATGATGATGCGCTGGGATCATATGACGCCCAGAGATACAAGCTTTTTAAATTGAACAATATACTATTGCAATATATTGCGATATATTATTATCAGTATAAAATAAATCTATTTTTTTTACTATTTAGAAACAGACAATAATTAAGTTTAGAACATTTGCAAAATGTCTGTAATTTTTAATAATTGAAGAAAACAAAATAATTATATTTTTAGGAGTTTTAATCATGCATTTAATTTCATGCACTGATTAAATGCAAGTTTGTTGAAATCATTGTTTAGAAACCATAAAGCTTGACAAAACTGGAAATAAAACAATTTTTGTTATCATCAATGACTTTCTTAATAAAGAATATTCTTCAATTAACTAAATAATGTATTTAAGAAATATCTTAGGTAATATGAATGATCCAAAAGATCATAAAGTATTGGAATTAATTTTAAAAACGTTTAAAATAAAGTTAATTCCTTTTATACTTGAACAGCTTAAAGAAAAATACAAACTTTCAGTTTTCTTAAACTTCTTCCCATAAAAATTATCAGATAAAATTTAAGGGGCAACAATAATGATGTAACTATACAAATAAAATTCAGATTTAATTTTGCGATAGGGTTGCATTCCAAGAAAATGTACCTCATTTTTAAATGCTTTAAATATTTCATCTTTCTTCCATTCTTGCCTGACAACTTTTAAATATTACATTACTTTTTTTTATAAAGATAAAATATTTGGTGATCATAAAATTCATAACGAAGTTATAAAGGATGAATATGGTTGTTATTATGACAATTACAACTATTCAGTTTCTAAAATTTTATTATCGAGATATATTATTCTAACTTTAATATTGTTAGAGTAAGTAATAATAATACTTCTTAATCAAAGCTATTTTGAAGAATATATATTTATTAGTGCGTCAAAAAGTAGAATTCTTTTTAAATAGAATTCATTTCAATTAGCTTCTGCTTATAAGTCTATAATTTATGATTCATTAGAATAAATATTATGGAATCCAGTGCCCAACATTTTTTCTCAAAACTGTCAACAAGTTATAACATTCGAAAGGAATCACAATATAATTAAATTAATCTACATAATATTACGTACTTATTAATCTAATTAAATTAATATCTACAGAAATAACTTTGAAACTGTTAAAGATGTGTGCTGTCATCATGAATACAGTAATGTATACAATTTTAATACTGTGGAGCATAAAGAAGTGAATGAAAATTAAATTCCAATATTCTTTGTTTACAAATATTAAGAGAATCAACTTAAATAAAGTTATGTAAAAAAAAATTAAAGGAAAAGGAAAATGTTTATCGTATTTTCACACTCACCTCTATAATGAAAAGAATATCCTTTATCAATTCTTCAATACCAGTATGACAAAAAATTTTCATTTTTTTCCGACAAATATTTTAAAAAATATAAAAAATATCGAAAACATTCGGTTTTTTAATTAAAAATGCTTACTATCGAATAAGTTCCTAATTTAATATACAAAAGAAATTAAATATAACATTTTATAAAAAAATATTTCGAGTAGATATGTTTTTGTTATATATTTAATTAACATTCCTTCAATATGCTTTTCTTATCTAAAATAAATTCTAAGTTTTCCATTCCTCTTTGAGAGGAATTATGTAACCGAATTTTAGAAATCAGATGTTTTTTTCTATAGACTCATACAGCTGAAAGTAAATTGCTTGAGAGGATATCAGACACGTTAATTAATTTTTAAAGAATTTACCATAAATATTAGATAATTAACCAAAGAGATTAAAGTTTCTTTGACGTCGCACTATATTAATAAATAATGAAATAAGAAATGAAAGTTTTAAAGAATAGCTGATTTTGTTGCAAATTCTTTGGTGAAAAGTGAATTTTTATATTTGAAGCGCAACATTTCTATCTTTGACACAAAATTTCAGCCATATTTGTTCTTTTAAAACGGAAAAAGATAATCATTTTCGCTGGCTTCATCTCATTTCAGAGTTACTTCTACTTTATCACTCTGATAAAAATCAAGAATGAATGCAGAACATTTTTCCCTCTCAGTTAAATGTTACTTCTTTAAATTAAAATTTCCGTTTCGATTTTTAAATAAAAAGTTCAAGGCGTACTTGCAATTTTTATAAATGCTTGAAAGAGAGAATTTTTTTTTTGTATATCCGTAATAAAGGCGCAAATCATATATATTCAAAATGCATGCACTCCTTGAAAATCAACGGATGATAAACAATTATAGTCATTTTCACTGTATTCCCTTCGTTAATTACTATAAATGATATTGAAATCCAATATTCAGATTGAACAAATTAATCATTTGGTGTTAATTACATAGTTATTTATTAATCAAATGTGAATGCTATGCTGATAATCCATGTGGTCTTTTATTTAGTTCTAAATTATTTAGTCTTATTTAGTTATTCTTTCCGAAAGTTATAGATATATTAGAGTATAAACTAATACGAATCGTCAATAATCAACATATTAGATATTCATTAGTAAGAAAAGCGAGTTATTCATAAACAGTACCACCATATTATTGCAAAATAAATAAACTCTGCAATTGTATTTTTTTTTCATTTTAATCCACTGAAAACTGTGAAATCGAATGGTATATTTCTTTAACTGAAACATAAGCTATTGTAAGTACAATTTTGTCGATTTTCGAGTTGTGCATTGTGCTCTGAAAATGCATTGTGCTCTGAATTTCTTTCAGACTTCCTCCAAAATTGTAAACTTTTTGGTGAACAGAATTTATATTTTATTTTAATGGTGCCCAACCATTTTGAGAATTCACAAAAAAATTCTTACTTGATATAAAGAAATGAAGTCCCAAAGCGCAGTTGATGCAAATTTTTCAATAAAAAAAAAAATGTCTTTTAGTAACTTTTGTCAATGCAGAATATTTTTTTTCCATAACTTTTTCAAACCTTAGAATAGTAAAACCACATTTTTTTTATCCAAGTTCCCAAAAACTGAAAGATTTTGTATCATTTTTGCTTTATTTCTCAACAGGCGTATCGAAGCTTTGTTATTGGTTTTGTTTCTATCTCTTTGTAATGTTTTCTGCACAACATAACATCCGGAAACTAAAAGAACATATCATAATACCAAAAAATGGAGCGCATTTCGCGTGAATGAAGGAATGTAAATAAATGCAGGAGATTCCCAAGAAATATATTGGTGTATAAATCTTTTGCCTGACAGATTTCAAGAATTTTTTGGGGATAGTTTCTTTACGCCCATTACTCACATCATACTAAACTTTACGATCCATCTTCATATGTTTCCATATTTTGTTTATCACGATAAGTAAGGGACTTTTATGCAAATGGACTCAAGTAGCAGCAATCCTTTAAAAAAATAATATTCATATGCTGCATATTATATAAAGATTGTGTCTTGCATCGTGCCTCGTAGAATATGCATGTTATAAAAATATTTCAATAAGATTTACAAGGTAAATCTTAATAGATATAGAGCTACCACATTTGGATTTACCTTTTTATTATTAGTTATTTCTTTGTTATAAAGTATTTTTAAATTCTTATTATATTTTTAATTTAAAATTAATCGAAATGTATATTCCTCACTAAATTCAATGAATATAATTTTGACGACTCTTAAATTTCAGAAGTTATCTATCGAACAGCATGGTAACAGATTATATTTATAGTTTATGGTAATAGGTTTATTTTTATAACCGTAATAAATTTTAAAAATATTTTAAATTTTACTTTAATAATTTTTAATCTATTTAATGAAAACATAAACACACATACATACACCGTTTCGACCATATTACATAGATTTTCGTTCCTATGTTAAGAATAGAGTAAAAATGTAATATAAAATCAGAAGAATCAAATATCAGTATTATCAAGGTCTAATGTTTCCAATTTATAAATATTTTACATTCACATAAATTTCTAAAACTTTCGCTGAAAATATATTTATATTATTATTTAAATTTGAATATGACACTAACCAAACTGTTATATACTTTTATTGCATCCTCCTTTCATTAAAAGTGAGCACATGTTAAAAAAGCCATTCAATAATTCTGTCTGCCTCCCCCCCCACACACACACAAGCAACTTATGCTCATGCAATATTTTGAAAAGCATCCATTTAAAAATATGAAGGGCAATAATATAAAGTTAACAAAACGCTCAGACAGACGTATAATTAAATAAAAAATATATCGTAACTTTAATATTTCATTTCAATTTATTCATTTATATAAACAACAGCTATTTCTATATAGATACCATTTTTAAACCTAAAATATAGTTAAATCAAATCAAATAATAATTTTTTAATGGTATTACTCTTCATTACGATGACATGTCAAGAATTTGTAGGGAACAATCGAGGACATTAGATTAAAACAAATATTTTCAATTTTTAATGGTTTTTTTCTTTTTATTTCATTTTATAAAATATAATGCTGACAATTTCTTAAGTTATATTATTCAGCAAATATGTTATACCAAATTTCCGACTAAAATGTCTCGGTTTAAGTCGAATTCAAATTTCTCTCTAATTTTTCATCACTAACAAAATTTTCGAAATATTCTTTTGAAACGGAAATTACTTTTCCTTTTGTTAAAATGCATATTTATCAGAAAACTTTTATTTCACTAAACTAAAGTTCTTCAAATTTAAAATTGGAAATTAACATATAGAGGGAAATTGACGAATGTGAGCAGACGCCAGGTTTAAACCAATAACGTAAACACAATTTTGCTTTTATTTACTAGGAAAGTTATTTTAAAACTATTTTGGAAAATAGTTTTGAGAGTAAAATTGGCAAATTAACTTGCAACTATATAAATGGAAATTTATAGGAAAACTTTTTAAAAATAGGTTACATTGTTGTAGTTGCACAATGTGTGTTTACATTTAAATACTATTGATTAAATATTTTAACAAAACTGATGTCGCTTAAGCTGTTTTATAGTAAGAATTATGTTATTTTCTTAGAAAGAAAATTTGTTTGGATATCATCACTCAATTCTATACAAAAGCATAAAAATTAGGTGAGATTTTTTCTTTTTTTGTTCTTGTTAATGACAAATTATTCATATTGGACCACAAATTATTACTAGAAGTGAAATGTTTAACTTAAGGTAACTATTATCTTGAACTCAATGAATAATTCAGAAAACAGTTGTATTTAATTAATAATAGTCTTATTAAAATGGAATTGGACCAAGTTAAGTCGGAAATAAATAAATAAAAATAAATAAGTTGACACATTAATAAAATAAATTTTAATATATCAGAGGACTCTTGATGCAAGAATAATAAAATCTAACATACTTTTTAGCTTTATATTATATGCGAAAAAAATAAAAGAGATAATTTAATCTATAAAGTGAAATATTATGATTAGAAATCGGATGTCCGCATTATAAAACGAGATACCTTACTTTCTGATGTCATAATTTTTTACAGAATTCCTTCTATTTTAATATGTACTTTAAAAAATAATTTACTTTTTTTTGAGAATAAATAAACTATTCAAAATTTCTACATAATTTTTATGAATAGAATTTCTCTATCAGAACTTTAACTTACTTCTTAATTATACTTAGAAAAATTTTTTGATTATTCTAATTCAGCAACTTTTCAAAAAAATATATACCGATTAAAAGGAAAAGGATAAAATGAAATAGAACACTTGTAAATGATTTAAAAACTTTCAATGTATGCCATCATAAAAATAATTGTTTAAATGGGAAAAATAAACATTTTCAAAATTTTATTTACCGTTTAAGGGAGATATATTTTAGATTATATTCTCAATCTATAAGATTCATTTGCCATCGAAAATGAAAAAAAAAATTACCTTTGAATTAAATAATTAAAATAAAATGGTATCTTTCTTACAATATTAATTTTATAAAAGCATTTATTTTTAATTTTAAAACCGTTATTTAGTCATTTAAACAATAAGATAACGCCGGAAGGTTCTTTTATTGATTTTACTATGAACAATTCTTATTAAATATTTTATACGAAACTGCAATAAAAAATTCAGAAAAATCCTGTGTAGAAACAGCAAATTGCATTTAAAAGCAATCAATAGAAAAGGAAAAACAGGGATTATTTAAACTAAGAAATATCTACGGATGTTGAAAATGCTTACGTTTCAATAAAAGGATTATATTTTCAATTAGAATTTTCATTCTGTTATCTACTTTCTTTTAAATTTAAATTTTATTTTATTTTTTTCCCAAAATTTCCACTATTCTCCAGGATGAATTAATTTTATTTAATAATCCAGAACACTTAAAAAAACATTATAAAGTGGAAGCTTTTGTGAAATTTTAAAGATGGCGATAGAAAAAATTTCTGTTTGCTTAGAAATGTTTAGTACTTTTCTATTAAAATTCATTGTTCATTTAATTGTCTGAAAACTATTGAATCTAAAGTTTTTCACTTAGTAGTTTACCATTGAATATCACTAGTTTCATTTTATTGCAGGGTTGAAATTATAAATAAATACCTGACATTTTATCGTAAGAATCAATTAAAAGACGCTGTTTCTAGATTCAACGGTATTTACCAATTTGGACTAGTAAATCAAAATAAAAGTAAAAACTTAGATATTTTTTGTTTTCTTTGACTATATTTTATTCCTATATTTTTGGATAAAATGCATAAAATAAAGCATATAATTATTTATTTTTATTTAATATAATCATAGAAGACGCCCATGCAAATGACGATATTTACGGCCCTCATCTACGTCATGTCTTCTGTAAATAAATATCGTGTAGGAAACATCATTGGAATTAATCGCAGGCGAGATGCCACAAAATTCAGAGTTGTCTGACTTCGAGAGATACTTAGTTCTCGGATATCATAGAAATCCTTAAGTTACATATCTAGTGAGTTAAACTTACCAAACTCAAAAGTGGGTCTTGTGATTAAGAAATGGAAGATGAGTGTTGATTGTGAAAATTGGCTTGACCTGGCACATCTACGAAATTAAGATATAGATAACGACGAATGCTGTCTGTCCAAACTAATTCGGAAAAACCACACCAAACCGATGGGCCACATATACCAGGAGTTCCTACAAGCATCCAGGACTGCTTTTTCGATAAATATCTTTTGCAAGGAAGCACATTTGCTTGGTTTCCATGGTCAGGTTGCCGCCCATAAACCTCGATTACTAAATCCAGCCTCGCCTCACGGTTAAGGTAGTGCAAGGCGCGTTGAAATTGGATCGTTCATGAATGGAAACAGGTTCTCTGAAGTGATGCATTAAGATTCAATCTCTACCAATCCTATGGCAGAGTCTGGGCTTATCATATGCATAGAGAATGCCTTTTGACAGAATGCATTGTGCCTACAGTAAGGTTTCGAGGAGATGAATTACGGTCTGGGGATGTTTCTTGTGGTATGGACCAGGACCCTTGACCCCAATTCAAAGTAATCTCAACGCCGACTTCTACACCATTATTTTAGACAATAACTTTCTTCCTGTGCTGTGGCAATTTTACGGGCTGGTTCATTTTTATTTTCAGGTTGAGAACGCCATTTGTCATGTTGCGAGGTTCACGATGGATTGGTATAATGACAATGTGGTGAACCGACTGGACTGGTCTGCTCAGAGTCAAGACTTGCAACCGTCCAAAATTGCCGAAAGAACTTGCTTACCTTCTTCAAGCCCAGTGGAAGAAAACTTCACTGTCCATCATCAAACACTTGTGGAAAGCATGCCCCGGCAGGTTAGGCTGTAATTGCCACAGGTGGAACATCTACCAACTACTGAATATGAATAAATTGTATTTATCTCTTTTATCACAGGTGTCCAATTACTTACAAGCAGAAAGTGTAAAAAGAAAGAAATGTATTTTCAAATCTTTGTTGTATAAACGTAACAACAAAATGACTGAAAATATTTTTTTTTAAAAAAATGTAATCTCTAGAGTTGAATTAATTCTATTCAATGAAATATTCCAAATTAAATAGAGCCAATTCATGAAAAATTACATTCAACACATTTTTTCTAATTTCATGTTGTCTAGGCAATGTTTTGTCATTATATATTCTGGAAAAAAAATAAGAGTAAGTATCTTACAATTAAATTGGAATGACATAAAATATGTCAAGCAATAAATAATTAATAAAATTCATATCTATATTTATAGTAAATTTGCATAAATAATTTTACAAATTCGTTGAGGTTTGATACAATTTTCAAAAAAAGTAGTTCGAATTATTGATTAAATGCCCATAAAATATGGCAATAATTATTTGTTTCATTCAACACTACGTTTAGCAATATGGAGATTTCATTATTAAAAATTACCATAAATAATATCGAACTTAAAACTAATGAATAACATATCGTAAAACTAAAAATTAATTACTGCGTAGGACGCATTACAATGTATATTAATAAAAAATTGTAACAGATTCGAACTTCCATGCGAAGAACCATTAAATTTAATTATAATATTCATAAAAATCCATCTTTGTTAGAACAACAATAAAGTGCACATAAAAAAAGTTTTTTTAATCACCCATAATTACAAAAATTTGTAGGAAAAGATTAAAATTAGTTTTAAAAAAATTAAAATTAGCAATTTAATTTCTATTAAATTTTCTCTATCATTAAAAATTTATTTTGTAATCTTGTATAGAAAAGTTTCAAAAATAGTTTAAAAATAGCTTTTTAAAGAGATTTTCTTCAAAATTATTGAGAATAATTTATCATTTAATTTTAAATAAAAATACTAATTAAAATCTTGAAATTTATTATCCAATTAAAAACTTATTATTAATCAATGAAAACTTATTATCCTAGAAATAGCCATGAGGCAGATTTCATAATTTAGGACGAAACAGTTTGCTTTGGAGAGCAATTTTAAAGATTTTTGCGTAATATATGCCGCAATTCACAAATAATATTCAGGGAATAACAACATTTTATTATTAATTTAAAATTAATTCAACTCGATTGTTTTAAATATGCAAAAAATACTAAATAAAAACGGAATTATAATTTGGAATATAAGATATTATTTTTAGACAAAAAGTATATTATGATGATGATGTGTCCGCGTTACCATGGAAAGGGGGTGCAGTAGCTTCTAAGGGTAAAGACCCCTGAGCACCCAAGGGCAGAAGTATGACTTATAGCTCATATGAAGATGAAACTCACACACATTCGCTTGCACAACCCCTTTTTAGAGGGGGGCACATTCACACACCTCACAGATAGAACACAGATGAAGAACAGCCATGCCCGAACCAGGATTCGGACCCGGGATGCCTAGATCACGGGGAAGATGTGCTACCCCTATGCCAGGATGCCGGAAAACTATGTTATATATAATATAAAAACTGAGCTGATTATCCATTATAGATTGGCCGAGTTTTATCATCTTAGATTATTACTGGTTTTGAAAAATCAAATTGATCTTGATTCTAAAATGACCTGAGTCTCTTTAAATAGCGAAATCAAAGCTTAAAATTCAGCAACATGTTTGAGTTTTTTTTTTTTTAACAAAAACTACTCCTTGCATATATTGAAAATCATAAATGCATAACCATACTTCGTAGAATTTAAAGAATGCAACGCTATCAGAGCTTCTATATACTAGAAGCATAAAAATTTTAAATATAAATACTGAATAAAAGATTTTTTGCAACTCGATATTTTAAAAACTGAATAGCAAAATGCAGGTGCACTTAAAAAGTTCTATCTAGAAAAATGTCATAAAAAGTTTTTTTTTTACCTTTAGCATTTTGGCAGATTGTTGGAATGTGATACATTTGAGTGTTAGGTATAAAGTATGAGAGCTCATACTTCTATTTCTTCAGCTTGGTTGCAGATCTTTTGTCGAAAGAGGAAGAAAATCGTGTGTATTCTGTTCACGATATCGCTGAAGCATTTATGTATCGAGTTAGTTGGAAATTACAGCATTGTTGAAGATTTGGAAAAAGGTTTCTGAAATGCTTCTGATGTTTCTTTTTCGAGAAAGAATAGAATAGGCTCTTTCTATAAAAGCGTTTTATTTCATGTTTCGTTTTATCGTTATATTTTATTTATTTTCCTTCGTTCTTTCCGTTTATAAAATTTTTTAACTTATTACGGCGCAGAATGTTTCAATTTAAAAAACGGGGAAGAAATTCCAAAACAGAGATGAATAAAAAAATCATTTTTATTTCATACGTATCAAATTTTGAGAAATGGTGTTGAGCAGTTTTGTACTTATGCAAAAACAAATTTTAAGAAAATAGTATTTTTTACTATAAACAGAAAAAAAAGAATTTTTTTATTGGTTTATATCTAAATTATTGATATTTTTAAGTTTTTGACAGAGAAGATATTCTTATTAAGAATTTTTACGAAGCAATGATAACAAATATATTTAATAAAAGTTGTGTTAAATTCAATATATAAATGATTAGTAACTTCAAGAATTCGTTGCTCAATAAATTTAAATACAATTCTATACTATAAAAAAAAATTCAAGCTTATTTCTAATCAAAACTGAAATGATAAACACGTGTCTCATATATGAAAAAAATATTTAGAAAGGATTTAAAATATAGCCCCATTTGTAAAAACAAAAACCAATAGAAATAATTAGCAATTGCTGCACAAATGCTTTAATTGAAAGTATAGATAGTTTCCATAAATAAATTATTATTAAATGCCTGAATATTATTGTTGACGAAAAGTTATGGAAATTCATGATAAAAGCGAATAAATTTAGCCCTGTTTATAAAATAATTTTTAACAAAATTTTATCAATTTCTTTAATGACTTTTTTTACCTAAGAGTTAAATCTAAGAATTTAAAAATGAGCCCATTTTACTTCGTCTCTTTTTCAAATCTGTCTGCTTACTCGTTTGATATATTACCAATATGATGTCTGACCTATGACCTTTTATTTTTAGATTTGAAAGAAGCCTGTTGAAAAACTTCTCGCTGTTTCATTTGTATTCTTTTAATTAGTTTATGCCTTAATTCTCAATATACTGTTGACACGTAATTTAAATGTGCTATTTCTAGAAAATTGCAATAAATATTTAAAGATTCATGAAATGCGATGAGTTCAACTTGAAAAAATGGGGTTTTTACTTAGTTTGACAGACCATTAATAGGACAAAATATCATTCATAAAGTCGTAGAACACATCTCAAAATCTATATTCTGTTTTCAAGCTGTCTGTAAACATATTAATGATGTCCGTTCGGGTTACCTTTACTCTTTCAGCTTCCAATGAAATTTGATTGGAATGGAGATACTCTGAAGGGGGAGTAGACCAACCATTTACCTTTCACTCTAGGTCTTCTGGTTGGAAGGCTTAGATTGCCTATTTGCTAGATGCAAGAGGGGTTTCTAGGCATCATATTCCGATTAGTCTGACTTCAAACTAATCCTGTCGATACTGCTACGTTCTGTGATGGAGGAGTGGTCGGCTGTACGCAACAACAACAACAGCAGTCTGACTTCAAACTATAGTTGCCTACGCATAAATGAAAGCCCAGTATAGTTCGCGACACTCCAATCTGCAGAAATACGAAGTTTAGAATTGTAAAAAAATTGAACATAAACAGATTTCAATGCATTTTGGCAGTAACACTTATATAAAACAATGGGTGAGATACGATTGCAATTTTAAAGTCATTGTTAGCCCGAAAAATAAGCGAGGTCTTTTGTAATTGATTTGCCTAGCCTTGAAAAACCTTCATGCAACAAAAACTGTTTTTCACCATTTATTGCAATGAAAATTAGTATAATTGAAACCTAAGAACACATGAAAATTATAAATAATTTTCAAACATTAGCATTTTTACTACAAAAATAGTAAATGAAAAAATTAAAACTGATTGCTGCATAAACTTTCTAGTGATTCGCATAGTAAGATATAATGTAATTTTTGTTTCATAGTTTTCCTATTTTATTAAAAAAGTTCAGTTTGTTTAGTTAAGTTTTTTTTTTTCTAATTTGGGTTTGATAAATAGAAGTGTCATTAGAAGGTAAACCTTTCTTCATTAAAGATGAATTTCAAGTGATTTTATTATTTTCAATCTTGTAAAGAGATTCAAATTAACCACTATATATTGGGTAAGTATAATTAAATTATCCAAAAATTTTATGATAATGTTCAGATGAAAACAGTAAACAATGTCATTTGATTTTATAAAATAAGACAGTGGAGCCAGTGGAGTGGAACCCTCAGAAATGTGGGATCTTTTGCGCTCTTTCCGTCCGCTGTTTGCTCGGGTTGCCTCTAATTAACATCAGTTCATTACTGGTAATTACTACGATTGCAAAAATTGTTCTCTTGTATTATTTGGAATAAAAAGGAAAATTCAATATCCTTGAGGAAAACATTAGAAAGTTAACAGCAACTACCAGCAGCAATTACTGTCAACTAACAGCAACTACCTGTCACACAGTTCATTTTTATGATCAGGGCTTTAATTTAAATTCGTCAGATATGACAATACAATTTCATTTATAAATTCTAGTGTGATTTAGTGTCGACAAAGTTTCAACTGACAACTGATATTACATACAATGAAGTCCTATTTTAAATGCAAGTCGATTTAAGTAGTTTTTCCCCATATTATAAAGACTTTAGCATATGTTACATAGCATTCATTAGGGTTAAAATCACTCTGTGCTTTCATAGTAGCCAGCGATTGAAATTTAAACTGTTAGGGGATACAGAAAATGTCAAAGACAAACCAAATCATATCCGCAATCAAATATACCAAATCATGTCTGCAAACTGTTGCGATTTCACTTTCTCTTTCAAATTCTACCGAATAAGGACAATTGACGAGAGCAACTTTCTTCAAGAAATTTCGTTAAAACAGAGCACATCCAATAAAAATACGCTTAATAAGGCTTTCGAATTTTAAAATAAAATAGTTTGCAATGCCAGATATTTCTTTTCACCATATGCCCAATTTATCTTTTCCAACAGCGGTTATTTATCATTCAATTTTGAAGAAAATAACCCTTATTAACTCAAAAACATAGCAGTGAACCATTCCAAACGCGATAGCTTCAAACATTTAACGTTAGAAGTACGTCGGAATTTTAAAATTACATTTTATAGCGAAAAGTCAAATTTGAAATTTTTCAAAAGAATATTAATGAAATTGAATAAATGATCACCAGATATTTGCATAAATCTTCAATGTTCACAAATGCTGGAAAACAAATATTAAAGAAATCAAGAAATACAGTCCAAAACAATAAAAATCTGACTTACAAAACTTCATTTTATTAATACAAACTAACCATTACAAAAAACAATATCTTTTTAATATTAATACAAACAAACCATAACAAAAACAATTTTTAAATTAAAAATATTAAACATAAAGACTTTAGCATAGATTAGAAATTAAACAATGTGACATATTAATGATTTACAGAGTACAATAAATGAAAACCATATAGAGAATAAGATGCATATTTTGAAATACAAATAATTTGCAGTAAACTATCACTAACATTATCAAAAATGTATTTTTTTTTTTTTGCTAGTTGAAAACACTATTGACAATCTCATAAAATTAAAGTACTTTATAGACATGAAGATATTTACAGAAAAAGCAAGACATTTATGCATGCTGTATTTTACAATCAGAATGAGTTCAATCACTGAAGCTCGAAGTATAATAAAATGTAGCAAGTATATATTGGATATTTATGTATCTGTTGAACAAGTTTACGTTAAAAAATTCACAAATTTTTGAATACAGAATATTAATATTATATATTTCATGAGAACAACGACATTAATTCGTTTACTGATTGGGAGTAAAACCTTTTATTTCAAAAAATATTACAAATAGGCATTTACAAAATGCTTTGTGGACATTCTACTCTTAAATTTTCATCGTTCAACCATATTACGCAGAAATTAATTTAATAAAACTTGGATTATGGAAAAGTTAATTTTGATGCATTAATATTTGGGCTGGGTGATGAACCGAAAGATTTAAACTCGTTTCTCGATTTCATTAATGTATCTTCAAATATGCATGAGACTTCTTGAAATTTAAGTCATTCTAAAAAGCCTCAAAATCCCAAGGCTAATTTTTCTTCTAAAAGTCTCTACACCATTAATAAATTACTAAAGAAATTGGACTGCAAGGAATATTAGATATTTGGATCCGTTGCATCTACGCATCCCAACTCTCCTTTCTAACATTTATAATTCATGTCACTTATCGACAAACTAATCACTTAAAACTATTGATACTTGCAAATATCCCTCAAACGAAAAAACTACACAAGTTGCATCTGAAGTTTCATCAACAAAAACATTTCTATCCTACTAAGTAGGTCCTTCCACTTCTAATACCTTAATGGTGTGTGGCGGGAGTGTTCACTTAGAGAATGTGAATTGAGATGTTTTTTTAAAAAAATCCGATCTCTGTGGAAGGACTTGATGTCTGTGGAGAGAATGATGACAACTCCACAAATATCACCAAATTACAAACAATTCCAACATACATCAACAACAGGAGTTTTGACCTCGTATCATTTTGCATGAATCAGCCCCTTATTCAGAATGGTAACTATAAACCTGGGACCGTGAATCACAACGCCGAGAAATAAAGAAAGGCAACAAATAACAGATTTTAATGCACAATTCCACAAAGAATGAAAGATTTCATCAAAATAGAAACAAATTGAAATATCAGACTACATTGCAAATTTTGTCACACTACATGCTAATGACACTAATTCAGAAATATACATCCTATGAGCAAACTATCAGTGTTGGGGAGATATTAGCGCCTTCGATGAATCCCGACATTTTCAACTATCAGGATTGGAAGATCTTGAACGCCCGTTCAACAAAAATATAGCGGGTTCCCGAAAAGCCTGGACATCACTGTAATATTCCCTCCTCCCATCGTTAAATGCAATAGTATAACCGTAATGCATGCCTTGTTCTTTGAATTTAGGTGTTTTCCAAATTAGTTGGGGAGACGAGGATATTTCTGAAAATTGTAAAATGATGTCCGAGAATACATTTACTTGGAAGGCCTCAGCTAAGCGGTATACCAACCTTAAAAGAATGCGGGTAGTTACTGCTACATTTGAAGGAGTAGAAAATTTCTTATCTTTGAAACAGATGCACTGCATTATTTTGACTGAATCCGAATGGATTTCAGGAAGGAGTTTATGATATGTACAAGCAAATGAAAACCAAGTATGTCCATCGAAATTCTAAATTGAATTTTTAAAGCTCAAGATTTTTAAATCTGAATTTATTCAAAACCAAAAGCCACATGAAATCCGTTTTTCGCACCTAATAAACTTCATTTTTTCGTATACTAAACACTAGATAAAGCTATACAACTATGGAATGAAGAAATTATCATTTTCATGGCTTTATAATGATTTGCACTTGTAAAATTTATGATTGGTTTTTCATAATTTTACGATTTTGTAATATTTTGCTGCATATTCTAGAAAAAATTGTTCTATTAGTTTCTCAATTTTTAAATTTCAACATGCAAAACTCCTCCACGCTTTTCAAAATTCTGCTATGTCTATAATTAGTTTCATTTTTAACAAATACGTCATTCTGCTGTATGACTCGGGGAATGCTATAGTGAAGCAAAAAAATGATTGTTGCGTTGTATCCATATAGATTAGCAACAACCAAATAGAAGTTATTTCGTTACGTATGAACCATCTCAATTCGATAGAATTATAATACCTGTGTAGGAAAAAATCAGTTGTTCAGCAAATAGTTTTGCCGATCATATTATATTACTACGTTTGACAACTGAATTGTTTTAGCTAACGAAAGGAGAGAATTCATTGTGTAGTCAATAGAAAAGATACATTTGTTTCTAATGTCTTACAAAGAACATTATGTATATTTCCTGAACAAGTTATGTTAGACGAGGCTGCATGAAGTCGAAGATCAAACGGATTTCACTAGGAATCCGCTCTTGTGCTGTGCAAATAAACCATTCAAGATTGGTTTATTATTCAGTTTAAATTTTAAATAAACTTTGTTTGGAAAAGACAACCACTTTCACAATCTTAATCATTTAAGTTTGCAAAATGAAAGTATTAAACACTTTGGCAATATCAGCATAATTGGATGTGGAAATAAAAACAAAATCACATTCTTTTTTAACAGAACTTCAGAATCTTTCCCACTTTCCTAAAGTTTGAAAGTATAAATAAAGTTTCTCTAGTTGGTGTGATCAAAATTGGGTTTTACATATCCCACCCTTACCAGCCGGCTGGAACCTATCCCACGCTCTTTATTTCACAAGGAAACGGTCAAACTCATTTTCTATCCTTTTATTAACGCACCCCCTATCCCAGCACCATCTCATCGTTTTTCATCCTTTCAATATCAAGAATTTAAATTTTTATTTTGCAACGATTTTTAACTAAATTTTCTATTAAATGTCAGTAAATTGTTACTTTTAAATTAATTTTTTTTGTCATTTGTTTTTATTTCTAAGGGCGCCCTTTTCGATATTAATGAAATGTACTTCGATTTTAATTACTGCGATTTTTGTTATTTGATGTATTTTTACCTTTGATATTTTCTTATTTGTTTCGCAACCTACTACTATTACCCTATTACAAATTCGCGGTTCTATCTTATTATGCCTTCCCTTCTATAAAAGAAACTTAGATTTATACTTCAAACATTTAGAGTGGGAAAAGAATCCGAAAGTTCTTAAGCCTCGTCAGCAGGAATCCGGAGTTCCATAAAAGACAAAACTGATGATCCAACTGAAAGAATTGAAATCCATAAATATTCCAAGTTATTCTGGAAAAATTTCAGTATGATGATTATCTCGAAATTAATCCCTTTCTGGATTCATAAATCAGTGAATTTGGTTACGATAGCTTTGATTTGGTTTCATTTTTTTTTGGCACAGAAACCAATTTCGACCACATAAGAATCAATACTGAAAGTGGAAATGCAAAGGAATTTTAAAAAACCCAAAGCTTTAAATAATTCTCAAGAATGAACTTGCGGAAAGCTAAAATTTTAGTCGAAACTAAGAAAAAAGTAGCATATGACATTCCAGTAGAGAAATTTTTAACATTTTGCAATGTATGCAAGAAATTGCCCGTAAAATCCAGTGATGAAATAAGAACCCTGACGAGCAGATTAGACAAGGTAAGATAAAACTACGTAAAAAATATTTGCTGTTGAATTGTTTGAATCAAAATGGGAGCATTCCAAGTGTGAAAAATGGACAGGGAACTATTACGCATGTTACACAGAAATATAGATTCCCGACTTTTTGTGTACAGCCGACCATCCCGCCACCACTGAACGAAGTAATACCGACAGGATTCATTGTGGCCGACTGCCATCTTTAGCATTGTCCATCCTTACATAAACCGATCTGTCAAACTGACATTCTCTTCGAGGGAAATGGCCACAAAGTGGTCAATTACTGTCCCTCATCATCATCCTATTAAACAAGGAACAGACCATCAATAAAAGAAAATCTCCGCGAAATTCTAAATATTTCTCCGAATCCTCGTTTCACAATAACAGAAATCCAAACAATTTGGTAAAAAAACTGACAATTTTTGACATGTCCTACCTAGTTTTAAGCTAAGTACAGTACTGATGGTACCAGCTAAAGTCAGTATTTTCAACTTTCAGATTCTTCCTTAATTCTGAGATTTCTATGCATTCCTTTAAATAGGGGTAAACAGTATCGATTTCTCCACAAATGCATTTATTTTCCTGCGTTCTTTCAAAACTTTGGAAATATGCAGGAAATCTCCCATGTCCTGAAATAATTTGGATTACCAGTGGAAGGTATCTTAATTTTATTTCTGGATCAGGAATAAAGTCACAAGTTACTCTTTTTCCGAAATATACCATCTGTCAAACCATTGTAGCTTTATTTCTTTTCTTAATACCCATTTTAAGACACTATTTGATTTGGGAACAATTATATCAACTCTTTCTGTGCCGCCAACTTTGCATATTGATCCGCCTTTTCATTACCATATATCCCAATATGAGCCTTAACCCAATTCAACTATCCACTTGTTAATTTTTATACTTTTTATCTTTTATCGTCCATGTTTCCATATTACAATTGTGACATGGTTGTAGGGCTTGTAGGACTGGCAGAGAATCTGAAATCGCAAAGAAATTAAAGCATTGCACAAACAATCATTGTATTTACCGTTTTTAACTACAAGAAATAACCAGAAGAGGTAAATGTTTCGTCGAAACAATGACCTTCCCTTTCCTGTCCACAAAGTTATAGAATACAAGCAGAAAAATATTACAGAAAAGACTTAATTTGGCTTTCTTAGACTTCTTTGGTTAAGAGACAGCTTGCTTATCTCATTATCAGCAGTACCATTTTTTTTCTTTCAATTAAAATGCAAAAAGAAAACCGTCATTAATGTTATGGAAGTAATATAAACAAAACAGAACAGAGCAAGAAAACAGAACATGGAAAATGTCAATATCTTTTAAATATATAAAATGCTTAAAACGAAGGTTCTCTTCAAATAAATATTCTTGTAAGCCCCATACATTTGTTTAATTTTTGAGAGAGAGAATGATTTGTCTTTATGAAATATCGGAAGTCTCAATATTTCAAAGTGGCACCCATATGCCTCTTTATTTCGGAGATCAATCAAAACATTACAAATAAACATGCGTTCAGAATTAATGTGTTTTATCTGGACTAAATCGTTATTGGATTGTAGTTTTGATAGGTTTTATTGAAGATGAGGCTCGACTCATAATTGCCTAATTGTTAAAAACAATGATGTATAAAAATGTGGTAGGTTAAATTATCAAAATTTAACAATAGCTACAAGTTGGTGAAAAAAAACTCAGTAGTAAGAAAGCATTATATTGGCTACATACATTTTATGTAACGTCAATTTAAAATGACGTTTTAGTTTCTTAAGTGCAGAATAGCATTCTGAAAATTTGATGACAGTGAATTCTAAGATTTATCTCCATTTATTCATTGACCAAAAATTAATCAAAAACCAAACTCATATTAAGATGCTAAAATAAAAATCTAAACTACACAAAAAAAAAAAAAAAAAAAAAAAAAAAATTGAAGTTTGAACACTACGACAAAAATTTGAGAAATCGCCAATGCACACATTTATTCTTAACTTTAATGGTGTTTTATTGTATACGATTAAATGCATTAATCTATGCGGGTCTATACTCAGCTGAATGCAATTCTTAGAGTTAAACTTATATTTCAGTAACTTCAGTTTATATTCTTGACTCGACTCGAAAATGCATTCTCAATTGAAAATAATTTTTTTACTATTATCCATGGAAAAATACATTTTCTACCACTTTTGAGCAAAGAAAACCCAATTTAATGATTCCCCTTTTGAGAGAAACTAGTTTTCACCACCAATGGAATTTCTGCTATGCAAGCTTCAGAAAATTCAAAATCTGGAATAAAATTTTTCGCATCATGAAGAATTTGCAAGGGCATGCAAGACATGCCAGTATAAGCATAATATACATAACGATTTAAAAATTTGTAAAATTAAAGGACAAACTAATAATATAAGGGATGAAAACAAAGTTTCAAAAGTTTTCTAGAAATTTTAATCAATTAGTCATTTAGTATAAACTACCAGTTAAACATTTTTCGCAAATGAAGACAAAAGTATTTCCAGATACAATTAACAAGGGATTCTTCCTTGAGTCAACTTAGGTTGAGAGAATCTGCTGCAGATTCAAGATTTATGAACCCTCTCCAACCTAATTCCAGAAGCCAGTTAGAAATTGTAATGCATTATTTTCCAAAATTCATAAGTCTACGTTCTATACTCTGGCTCAAAGAAAACTGCACATGCACTTGGAAAATGATTTGGATGAGATTTTTGCTGTTTCAATAGTATGAACTGTGCACGTGATGTCCTCCTCTAGCAAAGAAATGATAATTTTTCGAAAATTAACATTTTTCTGGGAAGTTTCTGAAATCTTCATTAAAGTAAATATTTTTTTTTTATTCTGAGACAAATTTTTATGTCGAAGATAATTTGAACTTAAAATAAGCCAACGACCCTCTGTTTAAGGAATTTACATTGCATTGATCCAGCGTATACATTGTAAACTATTTTATTATGCCATTACACGATGCAGCAATAATTTACACAACTGTTCGCAAGCAGGAAGAAGGAAAAAGAGTATTAAGTAAAATGTTTGAAAAAATTCATTAAGATTTAGGAATTATCGCGTTTCCGAAAGCTCAGTTTCAGACACACATGACGGTTGTTCCAATGCGAAATCAACATTTTTCAAATAAATGCTTCGATTGTTATGAATTGCATCGGGAATTCGAAACATTCCAACTTGCATCTGAAAGAACATCGGTTAATGGCACGAAATGACTTTTTTTTATGAAGCCTCTGATTAATAAATTTCGGGAAAAATCAAAAATATTTCATATTTAATACCAGTTTCTCATCAGAACACAAATGATATATTAATATAATATTTTAAATAATGTATAATCCAAGCTTTACGAGTATTAAATTGAACTCATGAGCAACTCATTTAAATATCCTTTATGGGAATTATGGATCTACCACAGTTTTAAAAAAACTAAAAGTGAGCATTGAGAAATGTTAAACTAGTTTCAGCTCTGCGTAGTAATACATAAAGAAAAAGTCTACGCGATTTTCTTTCCAATTTTCGATCGTTTTATATAATTTTCGCCGCAAAATTGCAAAAAATGCCGTTTAATTGCATTTTCAGGCCCATCAGTTTATGTTTAAACTATAGATGGCAACTTTACCTACACTCAATATTATATCTAAAGAAGAGCATTGCTGAACATTTTATATCGCCAAAACCGCACATAAGTACATTCAATATATATCTAAAACCTTTTCAGATTAAAGTTCTTCACCAGCCTGAATGTTCAATTATCTAAGTCTGGAAATTCAAGTCATTGAATGTTTCTGAATACTCGGTTCCACGGAAATAGAACCGAAATCTTAATCGGCTATATACTCAGTCAATACCATATTATACCCAAGTTCAAACTTTGGGTTGGTATTGCAAAAATGGAAAAAATATTCGAATCATTTGTAACTAATCTTCGTTTTAAAAAAATATCGAATCCTTTGTACTTAAAACCGACATCGATCAATTAGTAGCATAATTTTTTAACAATTTAGCCTCCATATCATCATTGGAACCTGAATGTTGCGTTTGATTTGCTGAGACTTCAATCTATGCCTGCAAAAGCAATATTCCAAAAACTCGTTCATGTAACGAGATTTAAAAAATTATATATTTTATAAAATTAGATGAAGCTTATTACATTTTCACACGAAAACAAGACATTGATTTATAAAAATTTAACTTAATGGGAGGAGATAAGAGAGATTTTTCCATTCATTGATAAGCGAAAAATTTTGAACGCCTAGATAAACTTCAAAATGGTATTGATTTTTAGCCAAAAATATGCAAAATTCAGATATCAGTTGCAACTCAATTTGTAATGAATCTATTTACTCCTTTCAATGTCTTTATGGCAAGGACTAATGGAAAATTTGGATGACTCATTCACATCTTGAAATTTATGCGAATTTAAGAACACGTGAAAATCTATCAAAAGTTATATCCTTCATCCAATTGGTAAACTTTAAGAAAGCATCAGTTATGCTTTCAAAAAGTAATATCTTGCAAATTTAAACCTTTCATAGGAGCAGTTTCAATTGTTTAGTTATCAATCTAACGTTAATTAGACCGGTCTACTTATTAAAATATTGAAAACCTTGCGAAATGGAAGTATCTGTCAACAAGAATAACATGTTGAAATTTCTTCCCGCCTTTAAGTTCTATAATAGGAAAATGATATTAAGCTATTATATTATCTCTAACTTGAATTCAAGGATGTAATCTTCGAAAAATTATAGAATTTTCAGGTTAAGAAATTGGGTTGGCAATTTATCCCAAATGTGGTGAAGCAAAATGAATTATCATCGAGTGTAAAAGCAGCTTGAATGTTGAGTAATTCATACCTTTTATTACAAATGAGCTTAATTTAAGCCTGATTTTAAGTTTAATTTAAATGTAACTAAGCTTAATTTAAATGTGTAAAGTATTTGCGATTAATTAATAGCATCTATAAAAATAAATCACAATTTTTAATTGAAATGCAAGAAAAGTTATACTTTAGCTTACAGATATATAATAGGTCTCAATTCCATAATTTTTGAATTCGATTCACGCACTTAACTTCTGCTACATTTTATCATCCGATTTTTATTTAAATCTCCAAAATATTAAATATATGTCCTTCCCCGATACTGAAAGTCATCTGATAACGGTGATTAGGCATGATCAAATGTGGGGACTCCACAAACACACAGGGTTGGGACTCCACAAACACACAGGGTTGGGACTCCACAAACACACAGGGTTGGGACTCCACAAACACACAGGGTTGGGACTCCACAAACACACAGGGTTGGGACTCCACAAACACACAGGGTTGGGACTCCACAAACACACAGGGTTGGGACTCCACAAACACACAGGGTTGGGACTCCACAAACACACAGGGTTGGGACTCCACAAACACACAGGGTTGGGACTCCACAAACACACAGGGTTGGGACTCCACAAACACACAGGGTTGGGACTCCACAAACACACAGGGTTGGGACTCCACAAACACACAGGGTTGGGACTCCACAAACACACAGGGTTGGGACTCCACAAACACACAGGGTTGGGACTCCACAAACACACAGGGTTGGGACTCCACAAACACACAGGGTTGGGACTCCACAAACACACAGGGTTGGGACTCCACAAACACACAGGGTTGGGACTCCACAAACACACAGGGTTGGGACTCCACAAACACACAGGGTTGGGACTCCACAAACACACAGGGTTGGGACTCCACAAACACACAGGGTTGGGACTCCACAAACACACAGGGTTGGGACTCCACAAACACACAGGGTTGGGACTCCACAAACACACAGGGTTGGGACTCCACAAACACACAGGGTTGGGACTCCACAAACACACAGGGTTGGGACTCCACAAACACACAGGGTTGGGACTCCACAAACACACAGGGTTGGGACTCCACAAACACACAGGGTTGGGACTCCACAAACACACAGGGTTGGGACTCCACAAACACACAGGGTTGGGACTCCACAAACACACAGGGTTGGGACTCCACAAACACACAGGGTTGGGACTCCACAAACACACAGGGTTGGGACTCCACAAACACACAGGGTTGGGACTCCACAAACACACAGGGTTGGGACTCCACAAACACACAGGGTTGGGACTCCACAAACACACAGGGTTGGGACTCCACAAACACACAGGGTTGGGACTCCACAAACACACAGGGTTGGGACTCCACAAACACACAGGGTTGGGACTCCACAAACACACAGGGTTGGGACTCCACAAACACACAGGGTTGGGACTCCACAAACACACAGGGTTGGGACTCCACAAACACACAGGGTTGGGACTCCACAAACACACAGGGTTGGGACTCCACAAACACACAGGGTTGGGACTCCACAAACATAAGCCAATTTAAAGTATTTGCAATTAAAAACTAAATTATTTAAACGATACATTCTCTTAGGGAATGGATTCCTTAGTTTTGGCAACAGATTCAATATAAATTTAAAATATTTTAAGACATCAGTTTGCAATTTTCCATTGGAAGCTGATTTTTTTTTAATCTAGAAGTTTTTGATTTTAACATGCTCTATACATTTAAATTATGTTTATAAGAAATCGAGGGTTTGTCACATTTATAATAAAAAATGAAATGAAATTTTAAATTATCTACGCTATCAACGACAATTTATTTCACATCGATTTATCTGACATAAGCGTATTGTCAATCCAATAGTTTTTGAATAAAATGAGAATTTATAACTCCCGATGAATGCCTCGATTTATATTTATCGCCCAACCATGGTTTTTAATCTTGTAAAATTCTTCCTCTGTTAAAATTTGTTTTAAACTTTAAATTACACATGAATTACTATGGGCAGATTCTGCAATCTTTAAGCTTTCACTATATAATTGCACTGATCCAACAAATGGTCACTATAAAAATATCAAACATATGTAACCTTACTTGATGGTTTTCACACTTGAAGATATAGTTCGCCTTTTAAGCATATTAATTTCGCACTTTCAAGGAACTTCCTGTTGGCATGAAGAGTACTGAAAACTTTCAGAAATCGCCAGGAGGTAGAACTAATGTTTTGCTTCACCGTTTTATTCTGCCGAACTTGCATTAACTTCAAACTAACGATGCGTTATGCTCCTTTCCCACCCGCGACTGCCATGTGAAAATTGAAGGACATAAACCGATTTATTGCAAAGTGAACTGGAAAATGACATTATATTTCCTCATATTTCAGACTAGAAACAAAGCATTCATCATTATTTCTATCAAAAACTTGTAATCTCAGAAATTTTTGCTATCAGCTCTATCATTAAGACTATTTTTAAATACACTTTGTCCGATAAAAAAACTGTTAGGCAGTTTGATCTGATGAAGATGAAATATATAGATTGTTAATTTTATCACTTCAACTATGTTTTGAAACTATTCGCTGATATCGATTTCAGAGGCGACAGATAAAAGGCAAGATTAAGACCCCGCATTTCAACCAAACAGTGCTTTACATCAAGATTAGATTCAAATGAACTAATATAACAGATTTGTCCCTGAACAGTAAAATATTTAGATCTGGGTCAAAATGACACTGTTTGAAAGTTATGATACTAATTTATGTTTATGTTTCAAGTATTAAGAATTCCATGTTCTCTTCAAAACGTAGATTAATTAAAATTCCAGATATTATTTTCCCATTCTTGTGCAACTATCCGAAAGTTTCAACTTCACTATAACCCGATATTGACTAACTGAATATTATATATGAATATATATTTGATTAAAGTTATCGGTTCCATTTCGCGGAATCAAGGACAAAAACATTCAATGTCCATGCTTTGCATTACCAAACTTTTGAAATTTAACATTCAGATTGGCACACACCTTTAATCTTAAATGTTTTAAGATACATATTGATTGCACTTGAACTGTAACTATGTGAGCTGTTGGCAATATCGAAAATTTCAGCAAAATCTCTTTAGAGATAATATTAAGTAAAGACAAAGTTTCCATTAATAACTTAAACACAAACTGATCGGGCTTGAAAATGCAGTTAAACGGCCTTTTACAATTTAACGACGATAATTACCTAGAAGTCAAAGAGTAGAGAATTGTTTAGAATTTTTTTTATATCAATTGCTAAAGACGGTTGAAACTGAGTATTTTTAAATGTTTCACTGTTCACTAAGTTTTTTTTAAACTTGTGGTAGATCCAGTCAATTTAATTCTCATAAAGATCATTTAAATCATTAAGTTCAACTGAATTCTCGTAAAGCTTGAACTTGGTTTATACATATTTTGTAAATAATTTGAGTAATTTAAGTATATAATGTTCTTTCTTTAAATCGGTTTTAAATAAGATAAAGTCATTTTTGATCTTTACAGAAATTTATTAGAGATTTCGTAAAAAAAAAGTCATTTCTTACAAGTAACGGATATGATTCCAACTGCAAGTTGGAATATTTCACAATCCGATTCAATTCAGAATAGCATTTATTTGAAGAATGTTGATTGATGATTGAATGTTAATTTATCACGCTTTCAGTTCTCAACATAAATCCTATGGAAAGGAATTCGTCTTTCAAAATTGTTCTTTGCTTATAACAATATCTTAGATAAGTTTTGAACAGTATTCGATGTCGAAACGGTCTTTAAGTTAAAATAAATATCTACATAAATATTTAATATTTCAAGTGTATTTCGGTCTAATAATAAAACTTAATCTAATGTAGGGAATTCGTTTCCCGATTATTTTTAAATCTTTAAATAAATTTAAATCCTACAGATAATTAGTAAAAATCCTAATTGTAACTGTACATGATTATTTATAAAATACTCAAATTTTAATCTTTTCATTCAATTTCTTTAAACAGGATTATATGAATATGCACTACCAACATTTCTTTACCGAACATTGTATTCAACATATTACTTCTTCGTTATGTTTGAACACTGAGTAAGTACGCAATGATATTCAGAGTTAAAGTTACAGATCCTTTCGGTATCTATTGGCATATCTGTTTTTCCATTAATTTCGACAAAGAAAATTCAAATATTATAAACTCAAAGAAAACATACGCAGCTATATATCTAAAATACATAGACTTGAAAAGTGCATTGTTAAGAAGCTCAATAAAAAAAATTGCATCATGTTAAATGAGTCATTTTAAACACTTTCTAGAAAATAATTCAATGTTTATTCTAATTACATTAACAGAATCTAAACAAAAATTATTGGTTGCTTAAAAAGTTTTCAAATTTTTCACCAAGTGGCTACATAAAGTTTCAGACCCAAAAATTAACTAATCCATATCTACTCATGTGTATAAAGAACTATGCAAGCTTTGTACAGATATCAAGCAAAACCAGAACGAATAAAAAAGAAGAGAAATGAAATCAACGGGCCGGAACACAAATTGCAGATATTCAATATCCATCAGCATTTAAAATCATATCAGTATGTATAGTTTGCTGAGCAAGGAAAGTAAGAAATATATTCTTAGTTGAAAGAAAGAATGGAGTATGGCACCTTTGACGAATTTGATGCTCCTGCAGGACGCCCATGTATAAGAAATTTCTTTCTAAAGAGGGGAAAAGAAATAGATACGAAAAAAAAACGACTTGAACGGTAGACAAAATAGAAAATTCTCATTCATCGTCTTCAAACAGCAACAAAGCCTTCTCCTGATTCTGTACTAGGATTTTCATTTTTTTTTCAAGATAATATTGTTAGATTCTATGTAATTGAATTAAACTTATGTGGAATGCAATCTTTATAGCGTACGATTTCACAGCTTTCAGATTCAACCTACCATTCTCGACCGGAACCGTTATGAATAAATAACAGCCCATCCAGATTGAATTATGCTTATTTTGAAATTAAACAGAAACAGAAGTTCTACAGTATCAAGATGTTGAATATTTTAGAATGATAGTCGTTAACATCAAATATTTTGAGTAAACTTTGCTTTCCAAGATGAATGACTACTAAAGTGTGTGCAACTAAAATGTAGTCAAAAGCATTTTACAAGAAGGATTCGACAATAATTCATCACTTGCAAATATAAACAAGAATAATCATAGTATCCTGAAATTGCAAATAGTATATTTGTAGCCGAGTTATTGGGCATCGAATTCTTTCATTAAATATTTCATAAAATTTTTTATAATACAGAGTTTATTTCCTAAAACGCTGTGTGCCAATAAATATACTGCTAAGTGAAGAATAGATTAGTAATAATTTAAAGGAATAGTTGCAAATTTCAGCTGGCGCTATATCAGAACTCAGTTCCAAAACTATAATAGGAAATGAGTTAGTGCAAGTGCATATATCAATACGAGGAAACTAAAAATGGAAAATCATTATGTGCAAGAGAAACTGTCATTCCACCAGTCATTTCAAAAATCAAAATCAGCCCCTTCGATGTACCCGTTAAGCCAGCGGTTCTTAACCTATGGGTCGCGACCCAAAATTGGGTCGCGAAGCATATTTCTTGGGTCGCGCTGAGTCGAACCAAAAAAGTTAGTAATACACCAAATTTCAGACATTTTAGAAATGACGACTTGAATAAATATCAACAATCGAAAATGAATGCGATTAACAAGATCAAAAAATATCAGCTGATAAAAAGCGAGAGCAAAAAAAGTACGTGTGATGATAATAACGGTGAGAACTAAATGGAGAAATCCTGAAATAGATATAAGGTGTTCCTTGACAAGCATTCAACCGAGGTTCGAAGATCTTTCAAAATGTATTCAAGCACAAGGTTCTCATTAAAACTGTACGACTTGCATTTAAAATTTAAAAGACTTAACATATGTATTAATATTTCTTTTTTTTAGGAATAAGTTAAAATGTCAATTATTTTCAAAAAGTTAAATATATTTTAATTTGGTCAATAAAAATTATTAAAAACACTTGATTATTAATTAAATTTTCCTTGGATCGAAAAGTACTTTTGTTTATCTTTATTATTAAAAAAATAAAAAAATTGTAAGTTAAAAAAATCATCATCGTAGGATTGAAGATTCTTTAAAAATACGATCTAAAATAAAGCAATATGAAAAATTTTGACTTTTTCTCAAATATTTCTCAAATTTGGGTCGCGGCTTAAAAAGGTTAAGAACCACTGCGTTAAGCAAATAAACTTGAACATATTAACTTCATAGTAACTGGTCCTTCCATATTCATTGATTTTACGTTCTAAGAAGTGTAAATGTACGACGCTTAATAAATTTTGAGAGTTAAGATGCATTTTTTGTATGGCGATATCTGGCTACTTTCTAACATCGATGCCACCAAAGATCGCCACAAAGATGCAACAATTATCCACAAAATTCAGCTACTGATCGAAGTTGCGACAAAGTATGCCTCTGAAGGAGTTCGCAAAATAAGCATTTTAAGAAATTAGTTTTCATTAAAAATTAAATGTAGCTTAATTAAATTAAGGCATAGGCAACGAATGTCAAATACGAATAGGCAAATAAATGTCAAAGATGACACCTAAGTATACGTTGTCTTTTCCAATCTTCAGCCCCATACTTACAGGTTTATATTTAAAATATATGGCGTTCTTTTTCTAGAAAAAACTAGAACTCATGTGAAGAGTATCAAGAAGGAAGACTGTTTCACTGGTATACTGGACTGTTTCACTGAAATGCTTCTTACCATTTGATTGGCGCAGCATGGCCAGATATGGCTTTTGCGCCATAAAACCTAAACAACCAACCAACCACTGGTATAAAATTCAGTGTAGATCTTTTGTCTACAAAATATTAAAACCAAAGAATTCAACTATTATCGGTATAGCAAGTTATAATTCTATGCTTGGGACTTCAAGAATACAAAATCCAGGAAGCTTTCTTGAAGATCTCAGTGCTTATGTATCTTGTTTGTACAAGTTATAAGAGAATAAAATCGTCCGTCCAAAATTATCAGAAACTCAGGAAATCGAGAAGTATATATTGTTGAATTAGATTGAAAATATCACCCAGCTTTAATATACTTAATTCTGTATATATATCATATTTTCAACTTTCATAAAACAGTCAGGATAATATACGAGCAGCAGCTATAGAAAATAACATGGCATAAAAATTTAAGAGATTGAAAAGTATATTTAGCATTTTAAATTCATTATATACACATATTAAGAATAATAGCAAGTTAAACACAAATATATAGCCATATAAAGTACAACTTAGTTACCAACTAGTAGTAGGAAATACTGTAGCGATATTGATCCAGTCCATCTAAATGCAGAATATTCAATTTTGGAAGAGTTCATCAACCACATGCTTTCACAAAATTATGAAAGCGATTTATAATTCAAAATTGCAAAGGAAATTTTCCAGTGTGCAGTGAATTGACAGAACTCAAACCTCTAGATTTTAGCATTGCTGATATTGCGAGTTGCAATTAAATTCGGAGATGCCATATTGCATAAAATGAGATTTAAAGTATGAGAAAAATAAATCCAATTTTAGTAGGATTCGTATTTTTTCTTGAAATATATATTCATTACATTTAAGCACTAGATTACGTGGCAGAGTGACATTAGAAAGTGGCATAGGAAGACATCTATTTAGTTCATAATACGTAATGACATAATCCCAGACTTCAATTAGTCGGAAAGTTTCCGATTGTTAACGAGCAAAGGAGATAACTGGATTTCATTTGGGACCCAAATATCAACTTAGAAGATTATATCTGGCATCAAGCACTTCAGTAAAATGAGTGCCATACCAGCGTTATTTTTGCACGTTTATGTGGTAAATGCGGAATGTTTCTCTCAAAACATTCATTAAGTTTCTGTGGCACGCTAATGTTTATTCTCAAAAGCTGCCAACTTCATATCCACAAAAGATTCAAGCTCAATTAAATATGACTATTTTTTGTATCTGAATGCTATCAGAAAATCTATGCCCATATTATTCCAAAGACTACCGATTGTTTGAATACGCTGAATATAAAAATATTAATACATTGTTACCTTCTCTGAAGGTATTTCACAATTAGCTACTTAGAAAATTGATTTGTTTTAAAAAAAACTGGACTTATTAATATTTTGCTGCACATTCTAAAGCGAATTTTTCCATTGGTTTTTGTTAATTGAGACCGTTTAACTTGTAGAAATTCTCCAAGCCTTCAAAATTCTTGTTAAGTCCAAAATTATTTCCATTTTTAACAAATATGATATTCTGTTGTATTCAATTTGAGAATAGTTAATATTGCATATTTCTCAACAATCAAATATTTAGAAGTTATTTGATTATGCATGATCAATCATCCGACCGAAATTAATCTCTTTCCATTAGATGTTCAATGAACCTTTCATTCATGTACCAATTGTTATTGGTGGTATTACAGGTATATTAATTCTACGATTTGGCAACATATTTTCACCGGTCGTATCACATTATGACAACTAGATTCCGTACCAAAGGAGAGAATAAACTAGTCATTACTGTCAGTAAAAAGATGTCTTTGTTGCTAATTTTTTGTAAAAGGAGAACCTTTCATGTACAAGTTATGCTCGACGAAGCCACATGGAGATGTTTAAAGCGAGTTCAAATGGATCTCACTATTAAAGAAAGATGTGTTTGCTGTAAAAATTATTCATAAATAATTTTCCTTTTAGATCAATGTTTTGAAGAGGCAATCACTATTAGAATCGTAATTTCGTACATATTGTAAGATGGAAATATTAAACACTTAGACAACTTATGCAAAACTGGCTGTGAAAATAAAGGCAATAAAACCGTATTTCCTTTTTACAGAGAACTTCAGAGACTTTCCCACTTTTCTAAAGTTCGAAAATATAAATAAAGTTTCTCTAGTTCGTGCAATCAAAATTCGGTTTTACAAAAAAATCCCACCCTTACCAGCCGGCTGGCACCTATCCCACCCTCTACTTTATTTCACGATAAGGAAACGGTTAGACTCGTTTTCTATCCTTTTCTTAACCCACCCCTATCCCAGCACCATCTCATCATTTTTCAATATCACGGATTTAAGTTATTTTGCAATAATTTTTTATAAATTCTCTTTTTAATATAGGTAAATTGTTAATTTTTAAATTAATAAAAATCTTTGTCATTTGTATTTTTAAGGGCGCCCTTTTCGATATTAATGAAATGTACTTCGATTTTAATAAAAATTATACATTTTTTTTTATCTCGTGTATTTATCCATTGATATTTCTCATTTGTTCTGCAATCTTCCAACAATTACCCTATCTGGAAGTCGTAGTCCTATCTTACTATGCCCTCCCTTCTATAAGAGAAACTTAGATTTATACTTCAAACATTTAGAGTGGGAGAAGAATCCGAAAGTTCTTAAAGCTGGTCATCCAAGAATCCAAAGTTACATAAAGGATATTAATAAAATTAAAGACCAGACTAATTGAATTGAAATCCGTAAACATTCCAAAAGGCTATTTTGGGAAAACTTAGTATCACAAATATCCTGAAATCAGTCCCTTTCTGGATCCACTAATCATTCAATTTCGTACAGTAGGTTTTGTTAGGACTATTCTTGGCACAGAAGCCAGTTTCAACAGCACCAGGTTCAATATTGAAAGTGGAAAAATGCAAAGGGATATAAAAACACCACACATTTAAACCATTCTCATGAATGGACATGCGGAAAGCTAAAAATTCAGCCGGAAATGAAAATAGTACCACATGTCACCAACATGAAGTATTTAACAGATTTTCCATGTTTACAAGAATGTAAGAAATTGCCCTTATGTCCACTGATGAAATGGGATATTCTTAAGTTTGAAAGGTTAACGAAAAAAATTCTCCTCTAACATTAGCCAAGGAAATATAAGACATCACAAAATATATTTATTTTTGAGTTGTTTTAAGCAACATTTGGGCTTTTTAAGTGTGAAAAATGGGCAGGGAACAACTTCATCTGCTACACAGAAGTGTAGATTCTCCACCAACAGATGCTTTGAAATGAATAAATTTCAAACTTCCATGCTAGGTTTAATCATTTGAAGATTCTTTTGGAACTGATCGTCTTAGCTTTTCTACCACTAAGAATAGAATGCAACTTGCATGTTTGAATGCAGAAAGAGATGAATGAAAAATGGCGTCTAATCTAGAAGTTTTGCTTTCTTTACCAAACATGTCTTCATGCAGCGAAAGCCAACATTAATATTAAAGTCCTTGTAATTAAATTCTTTATGCAGATTAAAATAAAAGCTAAAGGATGGTTAATCTTCCTATCTGTCATTTGTGTTGGAGTTATTCCAAATTTTATTAACCCTATATAAATTCTAGATCATATGTTGGAAGTTACAACACAAAACTAACATTTTTGGGTCTTTCGTCAATTTTCAAATTTGGAACCGAGTCGCTTTACTTTTTTTAACAAGGCAAAAACTAATACCTTTTCCAATAAAATATATATTTAAAATATTAAAGATTGTAGAGATTTTCGGATTCAAAATTTAAATACACTGCACATATTCAAACTGGAATATTTTGCTCTTCGAAAGTGATGCTTCAAAATGCATAATAATTATGGTTTGATGAACTACTTCCAAATTTAAGAATATATTCAAACATAACAAGCAAATCAAGAAATAAATCGCCATAGTAGTTTGGTATCTTCTCACCAAAAACTTTGTTTGTTCAAGCATTCGTCCATACATGCATTGGTCCGTTCTTCTATGATGGAGTTTTTCGATGATTAACACCAGTAGTTGTCTGACATCAATATCGGCTGGATCTTGACAAGACTGTTGAAGTTCAATTTATTTCAATGAGGCTGGTTTCTTGGTGTCATCCACCACCCTCTTTCGAATCAAAGATTTTTCTTCATATATATCCTGAAATGATAAAACACTTATTAGAATATTATAGACTGGAAACAAAGGCTTAAAATTAAATTTAATACAAGATTCAGAAATCGTATCACACTAATAAAAGCGCAGATTTAATAAGAACAGTTCTTAAGAAACAAGTACCTGAATAGAATTTTAGTTTTTCTACATTTCACTTAAGTCATAAAGTTAATGAAATCTCGAAATATTTTTATTTGAGAAAGTAGAAAAATGTTTATGGAATCCACCTTTAAATTATTAGATAAACTAATAATTAAATTCGAAAGTATTAAAATAATGTATTGCCATTAAGAGCGCAAGCGTGCAGAATTTCAAAATCAGTTTATCAGGAAGTGAGTGAAACATTGATTATAAAATTTCCATCGCAAGAATCAAACAAGGGAATAGACTTCACAAATCTTAACGCTGTTATCTCCTACCCTCTGTATAAATTGTTTATTTTGGCTTAGAGAACGCCTACTTGGCACTCAGTAGTCGAACAGTTACGAAATATTAACTTTTGAAGAGAATCCAACAATTTTATTGAATCCAACTTATAGTACTTTAGTGATTAATCTGCCATGAAGATAGTCCATATGTATCCAAAATACAAATTCCTATTTTGAAAGCATTTTATTGTCGAATTGAAATGAAAATTTGGTATAGAACTGAAATTTTATACATCACATACCAAATTTATTATTTCAGTTCAGTTAGATGTGAAAATACCGTCCGACGGATGATCAACCCTCAGACAGATTTGACTCAAAATTAAACTGTAAGCCTCTATCAAAATTTGTTTACACAAGTTCTTGCGTTTTGAGCTTGTTTTATATTTACTGTTGAAAAGATAGCGTTCTGAAATAATTTCGCACAAAATTTGATAAATATTTCCAAACGTGATGTAAAGTTTATACTATATCTCACCCATCTAAGTATCTTAGTTATAATGTGCGTAAGCAGACGGAGCTAATTCCAGGAATTCGTTTTTCGGACCTTGGTAAATGCGAAATTAAAAAATTCAACATCTATGAGCTCGAATCTTTTTCATGCCTACAATACTTTCTCTTCGTAAACTTTATATGCGAAGATGCAGAAAGACAGGTAAACTAGTTTCGCATGCATCTTCATTTGGAATTCGAATACCTTTGATTTGTATATCCGTAAACCAATTTTAACCCAAAAACATAATAAAAAACAAAAATTGGCTTGACATGAAATAATAGTGCATTAAAAATATTTGGCGACATATTCCACCATCCTTGATATGGTCCAAACGAATTCAATAGATGAATTCATAATAGACGAGAATGAATTATTATTCAATGAAGTTTGATGCCTGAATAGCTCTAAAATTAGAAAATTACATTGGTATACCTTACTAAAGCATTATATGCTTATTTTGAAACGCGTTTTATAATTTTTAAAAGCAGTCAAATGCCTGGTATTGCATCAGCATTCCAATCTATCACACTACAACAGTAAATGCATACGATTTAACGTACTCCATATTCTCTTACATGATGCATAATTTAGTTGAATTTAGTTTCGAGCCCGGAATCTTATCTATCCGAATCCCATACCTAATCATTAGATAGTGACCTTGATCACAAAGTTTGAAATAAATAGTTTCTTCGTTAACTTAAATGACTTTTCTAATCTAGTGGTACGATAAAGATAATTCTTAAGCATCTAATTAGCATCGATGGTTTTTCTTGTGTACAATATAACTTTTTTGCCTCCAAAACAATAATTATAAATACGATTACTCAAACAGATACGAGTAAAATTAAGCGCATATATTTATAATTCGAATTGTAATGCTACATCAAATATTGAATTCAATCCGTCAAAGGCTGATTGTCTATACTGTTTTTTTGTGAACGACATAATCAGAAAAAACAACTTAAATGAAATTTTGCTTTAGGTCTTAGAAATACATTGGTTGAACATCGGTTTTTCCGATGTTTTTATCGTTTTATGTTTTATCGTTTATAGTTCAAGAAAAATAGGATTCAAATACCCAGAAAACATTATACAAATTTCATATTATATCAAATTTAAAATGAAATAGACTCGTATATTTCTAATGTATGTATTTCTAATATACTTATCCAATGTGGGGCATATGCTTCCTAATACAACGAAAAATTTGATCTTGGATTTCAGGTATTCTCTTTCCACCGATTATGGCCAAAATTTATTCCAAATTTACAGTGCAACCGAATTGGGTTTTGTAGACATCTGAAGACATAAAGCAAAGTTTCATTTGTTTGAGTGGTTTTTTCTGATTATGTCGCTCACAAATAAACAGTATAGACAATCAGCCTTTGACGGATTTAATTCAATATTTGATGTAGCATTGCAATTCAAATTATAAATATATGCGCTTAATTTTACTCATATCTGAGTAATCGTATTTTTAACAGCTAAAATCAATAAACAATCTTTCCATGGGCAGTTCTCGGCTAACAGCCGTTTTGGTGGAAAAAAAATCTGCAAATTTGTTGATTAAATAACTCCGAATCCCATTGTGTTCCTACAATCATAAGCTTTTTTCGGTAAATTGGTAAGTAAAAACTCTTCAATTCAACGAATTAGCTACACACACGTCACAACCCTTTTTATGGGGCGGACTTCATTCATTTCATTCACTTATACAGATAGAAATTTAGACCTGAATCAGAGACCAATCACCCCTGATCCAGTACCCCCAGTGGTATTATGAATCTACATTTTAGATGTATTCTTGTACATAACTTCGTTCGTCTAGATATCTACATTTTTTAATTGTGTTCACCTACACTTGGGCAGAGAAACTTTATATTATTATTATTTCGTTTTAAATTTGATATAATATGAAATTTAAATAATGTTTTCTGGGTATTTGAATCCTATTTTTCTTGAACTTGATTTGTCTATTTTTCCGATGTTACCAAATTCAAGAAAAATGGGCATTTCATCTGTTCGTTTATGAAAAGTAATGTTCACTGATAATGTACATACGGTGTATTAACGGAGTCCGGAACTGTAGCATTATAATGCTGTTATGTCTGGTTCTTTTTACTAATTTTTGCCCTTATCTCTATTCCACATAGAAATTGCACATTCAATAAACATAATAGTTCTCTTTTGCTATAAAAAAGTGCAGAAAATTACGCGTTTAAATATTTGATAAATGAGACTATATTAATTTCAAAAGCAACAATGAAATCTATTGTTTAAAAATAGTCATAAGCTTGATAACCTAATTGTAACAATAAAAAGGTAATGCTCTAAATCCACACACAAACATCTTTCTCTATTATAAACAAACATAAGATGTAGTTTAATATGTTTGAACAACGACAACCGGTTACTAATCTCTTAATTGACTGCATACGTTTGAATTGAGAGTTGATTTATAAATACAAAGAATATAATAGTACACAAGACGGTTGTTTCTCATACAAATTCTGAATGAAAGATTTCATGTCAGTTCTAAAGTTTTAGATTTCAAAATTTTCAACTAGCTTTATTGATAATCGCAATTGTAAATTTTCCTTGCAATGAACACAGTTGCATGCGACTAGTTCCAGCTAGTTAATCCCTAATACCGTGCCAAGCATATTGAGTATATTTGCTTAAACAGTTTTAAAGATAGACATTATGAAATTTCATATTTTAACAATTTAAAAACGTTTTACCTGGCTTAAATACTGCATCCCAAAAATTTTAAAAACCGCTTTCGAACTTTATTTAAAACTAGAAATTTATTTATCGGTAAAATATCGATATTCATTGCTAACTTTTACTAAAAATGCTTCGGTAGCAGATTCGAACTAGTTCTTGTTTTCAAATATCCCCAAATAAAGTCAGTAAGTGAAATAAGCAAAATAAATTTTAATATTCATAAAAATTGTCAAATAAACCTTAGAAATTGAATATCAGATATTAAAAAGTAACTCAGATAATCTGAAGTAGCACTTACCATCCTCCATTACGAAATATCCAAGTTCATCTAACAAAAGGGTTTGTCATAATGAAACTTGATACTCAATGTAACTGCTCATGACGTGGAGATATCCATCCTCGACATATTTTCAAGGGAAAAAATTAATTTATCTGCTTCGCAACATAGTTCTAATATAATTTCTTTCGAAAAACTCTAAGATGTTCGATATTTTCATAACATCTGCCATTTCTAAGACCTTCGTCAGTTGGCTCATTAACTTCGAAGACAAAAACCAGAGACCACTCGAAACTGGGCTTTTAAAGCAAATGAATGAAAACGTCATTTGCAATTTCAGCTCTTCAATTCAAACTTCTCCCGAACGGCTTGATTTCATCACATAAAAATTCAGTAAGATACGAGATTTGCGATTTTTAACTAACTAAAAATGTAATTAAGTGAAAATTAAAAAACAAATGTAGCAAGTAAAGATGGTTTCCTCTCTCTATCTAATCTCTTATTATTATCCAAAAATCAGATTTACAGACAGCAATTTACGAATATTTTTACGGAAGCAATACCAAATTACGACGAGCTTCAATTAAAAAGCAATTCATATGAATAAATATCAATTTTGGAATAAATTGCTTGTATTCAATTTAGAAAAAAAAACATGCGGCATTAATGCTAATACCAATGTGTAGTTAAATCCTAGATGACATTTACCATTTGACTGCAATGTCACCTGAATCCACACTATTGTAATCTAGATTTCTTGAATATATCAGATGGTGTTGTTATCCTAACATTGTAAATTGAGAATTAAATTTGTGTTGTTATCCTAACATTGTTAATTGAGAATTAAATTTGTGTTGTTATCCTAACATTGTTAATTGAGAATTAAATTTACATCTAGCCCTTTCGATGGGTTTCAGAGGCAGTAAGAGCAGTTAATATTCAATTCCGCAATGAATTTGAAAATCATGTGGGTTTTATACACGCTTAATCTGTTTTGGTGCTGCAGGTATCCCACATCTTGATGTGTCAGTGAAGATCAAAATTTAAATAACCATTGTTATTCAACAACGAATCAAAATTATGAGGTCTGGTCTAGTATTCCGAATACCTTATATTCGATAGCTCAAACATTAATAGAATATGTAAATAATTATGGTCCTAAAAGTGGATAAAAAATTAGATGAAATATCAAACATAGAATTCTCCGAGATTTTGTCCTACACTGACCAGTCTTCGTCCGTTTTAAATAAGTGGCCATATGGCGTAGTGTGAGTTCGAGTTCTGAATGGATTTTGAAAATATTGCATTTCATAAAAAAGATAATTACTTCATTGCATAAAATTGTGTGTACAATGTCAGGAAATGCTGATAAAATATATTAAATTTGATTAATACAGCTAACACAGCGAATTTCTAAAACACAGCAAAATATATCATCAAAACTAAATAAAAAATTTCAGGGAATAATGGATTCGAATCGACGAAAGAGATGACACTAGAGACACAAAGTTATATATGTATATAGATTCGAATAATATCTGATACTTGACCTTTTAAATTTGAACATTCTATTTTGTCTAAAAGGATTATCTTTTTTGAATGTTTTCCGTATTTCTATGAAAATTCGTGAAAAGCCTGTGTGAGTCCAGTTACTGCACGGAATTTTTATATACGATATATACAGTAACAAGAACCTTGTTTTATTAATAAAAATTATATCAATAAATCAAATAACAATTTAAATGTCTCCCATTAATAAATTTTATATACCTACTGCATAAATTTTTTCTAGTGTCCAACTTTCAGAAATTGTATACAGCACCAAAAATAAACTGGTTTTATAAACTAATATACTTTTCTTAAGTTTACACAAATTCTACCCTATAAATAATATAAATGCATTCTTTACTTGCGAAATCATTCAAATGCTACAAATAATGCAAAGGTATTTTTAAAATATGATGGAGGAAAAAGTTTTGCGATTTGTATTTAAATCCCCAATTTCCTCCCCAGGAGAAATTCGTCTATTTCCAAACGATATTTATCTACTAGTTTGCTCAAAGTCGATCTCCGTTACTGGGATACACTACTAGTTAGGGGGAAGGGAGAAATCCGTTTACTACTCCAGTAAAATAAACAACTGTAATTGAAAAGTATGTGTAAAATATCGCAAGCAGGGGAAACATTTCAAATACAACTCAAATCCGCTTTGGTAAAGACGCTTTACCAGTGAAATAAATATATTCAGTTTTATATAAAGCAATTTTTGTTTGAATCAAACAAAGGAAATTTTTGTTTGAATCAGACAAAGGAAATTTTAGTTTGAATTTATTTGAATCCCGCAAAGGGAATTTTTGCTTGCTAAACTAAATTTCTTCTTTTTTTTTTAACAAATTGTTGAAATTTTTAAAAAAATGACGCATATATACATCTATCTTTGATAATTTTGTATGTTTTTAAATACGTCAGCAAAATAAGCGTCAATCAAGAACTAAATCGGTTTTATGAATTGCACACTTAACTGACTATTGCCAGATATACTTATTTAAATACATAAAGCAAATAAATATGTGGCCAGAATCATAACTCATTATAAACATTATTACATGTCTAACAGTTATATAAAACGTTCCTATGAAAGAAAAATGTATGAAATATTTCATTTCTGATAAATATGACTGCCGATATAATTCTATTTCTATAGGAAAAAAATTTTTTAACAAAAATTTTTTTGTGTGAATTTTATTTTCCCACAAGTGTAATCTTGTGGGAATTTTTTTTTCTGAATTGCAGTTGGAAAAATAAAGAAATAAAACCAATCAAAGGAAAAAAGAGAGAGTTTTTTTTTTCTTTTTTGTAGATCTATATCAGTATCTTGTTTCTAAACCATCCAGTAAATTCTTTTCCGGCAAACAGAATTAACTGAATAAGAGAAGATATATTATTTATTTTCTATTTATCCTTTAAATAAATTCTTGGAATTCCTATAAACCTAATTAGAAAGCAGATTCTCATGAAAATGAAGAACACTAACATAACAAAAGACGTTTTGTTTTTTTTTAAATATATACGAATGATTCCCTTGATATTTCTAAATAACAGAAACAACAATCACTAGAGTTAACTCATTATTTCTCTGTGTTTTCCCAAAGAATTATTTATTTTTAATTAAATAGTTTCTATAATTTTGAAAAAAGACAAAACGTTTGTCATTAATATGTGTTGATTTATTGCACATGGTCATTTTTTTTAATAAATTTGATTTTGCAGGTGGCATTCTATGTAGTTACATTACAGAATCAAAATTCTAAATATTCTCTCTCAAATTCAAAGTTTTTTCATTATAATATTGGATTTTCTTCTTACTCTCGTTTCTCATATATATGCTCTGATTTTTTAATAGCGATTCTTGAGGTGTGTTGGTGACAACTGTTTATTTCTAACTATTTAAAAGAAAAACATGCAAGGCACGCGCAATTTTTTAAAAGGAGAAAAAAAGATTGCAAATTTATCACATGCCATTTTGTAGAATTCCATGTCACGAAATGTTTGTATTACAGAAAATAGTTCCTGTAATGTCATATATCACTATAGGCAGTCGGTTTATATTAATACGTTTTAATTTTGAAGAAAATTTTATTGAGTATTAGATAGTTTGGATATATTTAATTCTAATAATAAAATTCTGATAATCTTTTACAATCGTTATAGTTTGTAGAACATATTAAAACGGATTATTTTGAGAATACTTCAAATATAACAGTAATCTCATAGATATCTTTTCAAATAAATACCTTGATTGGAATATTACAAAACTATTTCCTACTTAAATAGATTCTCATATGATCCCTGTATCAACTGCATTAGTGGTATTCAGGTTGTATACAACTACTCTATATATGCTAGAAAATGTCTTTGATATATCATATTATAATAATTTAACACTCCACCGAATGTATCGCCATTTTCATAAAGTACATTTCTCCTATCCTAGGAAATGGACATACAGAAAAACACCAATGGCTCTTACAAATCATTGTATTTTACATTTTTTCACATATAAGAAAGGGAAATTGTAATTGACCCATTGGGTTTGGAAAAGTTAAAAAATATAGATAATCTTATGTTGTGATAACTTATTACGGAAATAAGGCAGAATATATATTTAATTAAATTTAAAACAATATAATTTTTAGAGAACACGTATTGAGGTGATTAAAATGGTAATCTTAGTTATTTTAGCCACCCGTTAGGGCTAAGTTGAATAATCCGTAAACAATAATTAGTAATTGTTAACGGATCATTATTAGTTATTGTTAACAATACTCGAAAACTCTGCATCATCATATTGAATCAGACAAAGCATTATATAAGCACTGCAATTTTCTCATAAGCCGTAAGATATTTTATTTCGATCTAACTTGATATCTTTTGTTTGAAATATATTGTTAATTATCTTCTAATTAAACATTGGAGAGATGACACTGTCCACGTCTTAATTTTATCTAACCCCTGTTAAGCAATTGCTTGTACAAAAACTTTAACTTCGCTCCCAGTTAACTTGCATTTTTGAATCAAAGATATATGTTAAAATTATGTAAAGGCTGTTTTTATTTTAATATTTAGTAATTTTGAATCATTGCCAAATAAGATGGATCCAATATATTATTTGTCAATTCTCAATTCAATCTTCTAAGCCTTGCGGGGAAATGTATGAAACTCGTCGAAAAATTCAGTTGCTTTTTGCTCATAATTAAACATACATTCACGATGAATATCTTTCTGAACAATCGCAAAATGATTCCACTAAGCACACTATATTTCTTATCAAACAATAATAAAACGTAATAAGAATACAGGTATGTTTTTAAAATATTTCAAAATGGGATATTATTTTTCATCTAATGAGTGACTCGAATGTTTTTAGAAAAGATCATTACATAAATTATTAAATTCAACAGAATGTAAATGAAATATGCAGAACGATTCATTTTGATCATATAAGTAACCATCACTTACGGCATCAGAAACAAATATTTTAATACCAATTTAATTATTCTATGAAAATGCACATCAATCAAATATTAATGACTTTACTTTTGTTAACAAAATGTTGACATAAATGTGCTTTGTAACTTTAGTTTACTCATTGCATTAAAATGCTAGTTTAGTATTATACTAAGAGGTTTTGCGCTAGATTGTCGATTACGTATACAAGTATTTGTAGTAAAAAATGCAAGATATATATTTATATAACAAAAGTATTAGAATCAAGTTAATAGGAAAAACAAAAAATCAAATAAAAATTAAACCAAAAAATTTATAAAAAATATAAAAAAAGAATCCGGCCTGAAGACTTTTTCAAGGGTCACCCTCAGGCAGGGATTCAAAGAAAGGGATTTTTTCTATGAGGAAATAAAGACTTTGTCTAATAATGATTCCTCGTGACCCGAAAATCCCCTGAAATTATGCTCAAGAGATATACCATTTTAACAGAAAGGAAATATAAAACAACAAATTAGAAGAAATTAACCACAACAAAGTAAAAATACAATAACAAAATAACAATAAAAACAAAAAATAGCACTAAAATTAAAAATTAAAAACGAAAAGGCCAATACATACCATCAACAGTCAAGGAAACTTTAAACTATCGATTGTGATTCCCTGTTTTTAAAAAACTAGCGGTAAATTATGTAAACAGATATATATATATATATAAGCCTTCCAGCTTGTAGAATGGATATTTTCTATTTTACCCTTGATATAGATGGAATCATAACTCTCATAAAAAAATTAATTACTTATGAATTGTATTTTTGAAACAGAATTTTAAAATTATCTGAGGATTATAAGATGTTGGGTAATCCTCTTCGCATCTAAAACAACCACCATCGAAATTCATTAAATAGATATTAAATGCTTTATTATACCTCATACAAAAGAACATTTTATAAACTTACTTTTTCTTTTCTTTGCTTTAAAACTTACTCCAAATATTCCTTCACACTTTCAAAAGTTAAAATCCTTAAGAGTTAAAAATTTCAAGTGATCTTCTCTGGAAAAAAGTACATTTTCTTGAAAACTAACTATCAGTGCGATATATCTACATTAAAGCTGAAAGCTTGTTAATTTGAAATTTGATAGTCTCTGAGGGCATATCCATCAAAGAGAAAAACTATTTTCTTGTGAAGTGGATTCAATCAAATTTAAAAGAGTCCCATCTGCTAATTATTTACTGGTAAACACTTTACTGCCTTAGGATGAAGAAAAATATTTTTCTTTCCGGATAAAATATATATCAGATGAAGAAGAATGATAAAGTTGATTATTCTTCGTTAAAATGTATGAAATAAAAGGTGATATTTTTTTTAAAAATGGTTTTATAAAAAGCGTTCGAATTAATTTTGAAATCCTATCTTTAAGCTAATAAAAATTAATAATAACTTGTTCTTTTGTTAAAGTATTATAAAATTCTGAAATCTCAAAAAAAAAAAAATGCTTTTTTTTTCTAAATACGAAACAGGAAATTCTACAGTAAAATTCAGTTATTTTTCAAATCATCCACTATTTGACTTATATTTATAAGGGCAAAGAATTAAGACATACATTTTCAAAAGTTTTATGTTATTCCACATTTATAAATAAATCTTGTTTAAAAAAAACAAGAAATTGTAAAAACATCGTTTTTTCCATTGTTCATTTTAAAATATGCACAAAATCTTTGAAGAAAATCGAATAAAATATCTTATCCATAGCATAATGGTATTTCGCTGATTTTAAGGAACATGTACTCCACCGGCGATATTTGTTTTATTTTATTTCAATCACACCTTTTATGCATCTCGTTGTTCCCGATTTCCCAAACAAAGAGCATTTAAACATCGAATTGCGATTCTATTTATTCCACGTTGTTTTAATGACCTTACACCAGTCCTATCTATCACGTGCTGAAACTTTTTACTGGAAGCAATTGCTATTTAAAATATAATATTTCTGTAATCTGTCATCTAATTCCAGATTGCTTTAAGTGACATTGTTGAGTTCCTTATCCCTCATTCTTTGAGGTTCATGAGTGTTTTGATGAAGAATTTTGGTAATTCGAATAGAACTATAAGCGAATTTTCATTTACTGCTTCTCTTTAACTAGTCTATATGTTTCTTCGTTCTCAGTGTAGCCAACATGGTCTATTCTCTCTAACTTTACCATCAAGTTTCTACACCAAATCTTAATTAATAACAGAAACTTTCCCACTCCAATTCCCATTCAAGTGGTCATCTTTAAATACTCAAATTCATTTTCTTACTCTTCCTTGACTCATAATGTTTTCGTCATTCATTTCATTGACTTATTTGAAATTTATCTTTCAGGAAACCAATGACAAAGAGTATTTCAAAATCGGCATGTTTTCATTACTGAGGCATTTCTAATATTCGCAAATAGACCGTAAACACAGTTCGGTTCTTGCGCAATGTTAATAGGACTATTAAGCAGACGCAAATACTCAGTGCACATGTGCAGACAGGCAACCGCACTGCTGCGGTGACCAAATTTGAAAATAAGCCTTAATTTAAAAAATAAATAATAAATATAAAAACACGCCTTGCAAAAAAAAAAAATATTTTTCAAATATTTATTTGTGCGTGTGTTTATATAAACAGGATTTCCTCTCTAACTGGGGCCAAAGAGTTTATTTCTCAACCAGTAGAGCTTGCAATATACTTCCAATTTTAGATGATGTTAAGAAAAATACCTTACATTGATGTGTCAATAAATGAACAACTGAAAAAATCACGAAATATAAATCTCTATACATACCTCGGCTGTATTAGTCCGATTCACTGACAGATTTTTGATGCATTGACAATAAACATACAAATAATATTCCATTCTTCTGCGATGAAAAATGACAGAGTTATAGAATTTTGAATATCACTCAATATTTTAAAACATTTCAGGGGCAATCTTAATGAAGCTCTGACAGTCAACATTTCGAGGTAGCTATTGAGTGACTTAAAAAATGTTATATTCAAAATTTTATAAGTCGATCTTTTTTAAGCTGTAAAAAAGTGGAACATTTTTTTTTTGTTTAAAAATTTTAGTGGAGTCAACATATTTTAATAAATATGACTAATATGGCTGAGAAAGTACATAAAAATTTAGACTTTTTATTAGCTGTGTTATACAGGAATGCCTTCATATATTCAAAAGCATAAATTTTAATTCTTTATATTATTTAGAAAAATTTTAACCGAATGTACATACTTATCTGTAAAAATGAACATAAGTTATACATGTTGAAGAATTTCCTATTGGACTACAATTAGAGTGAATACTCTGATATCACAAAAATATAATTTACTTTGAAATATTTAGATTAGTAAGTATTTCCATTTATTTTTCTCCTTTTAAATTTTTAATTCCTAATCACTTTATAGTCGGAGAAGAACCTCGTTCTGGTTCTTAAGTTGCATTTCTCCTTGTATATGTTTTCAGTCCAAAACGTATAGCCATGCACAATACATCTTTGACAATAGTACGGCCATTATTAAAATTTTCGAAGTATTACATGAATAAAAATTGAGAATTTAATCTCTGAAAACAATAGAAGCAAACAATTGGATATTTCATAAACTGAATTGTAAAATACAAGTGAACTTAAGAAGTTTTATCAGCAAAAATATCATAAAAAAAGATATTCTTAAGAAAAATGTTGGAAAATGGATAGATGCATTAAAGTATTACTTTCAAAGTATGATAACACATTCTTCATTTTTACGCATGCTTGTCAATATTCTGGAGCGAAATAAAAGATAATCTTTATATTCTGCTCTTTATCTTTTAATCATTTATGAATTTATTTAATTGTAAATTAGAGCATTGTTGGAAGTTTTTGAAATGCTTTTGTTTATTGTTTGTTTGTTTCTTATGCCACTTGCCACTGACAAGCCCGCTGTTACGAAGACAACGATTTAAGCCTGAGGGGGAACGTCTCTTATTTTTTATAGCAGCGCCAACTAGGGCCAAGAGTACGACTTTGCCACTCACGCATCATTCATTCGCTTGCACAACCCCTTTTTACAGGAGGGCACATTCACACATCTCACAGATAGAACAACAGAAGAACAACCATGCCCAAACCGGGACTCGAACCCGGGACGCCCAGATCACGGGGAAGACGCGCTACCCCTATGCCAGGACGCCGGCGAAATGCTTTTGCAGCTCATTTTAGAAACAAGAAATGAATGGATTCTTGAGACAGAAGTCAATTTTATTTCAGAATTTCCTATTTCATGCTTCTTTTTTAGTTTTATTTAAAAATGTCTTATATCGGACAGCATGTTTTATTGTTTTTAAATAAAATAATTTTTGGTGAAAGCATTGATATTTATCAGAACTGTGTAATAATTTTAATCTATTAAATCTGAGAAAATATTTCAGCTCTAAAAATTAAATATGGAATTGCTTAAATCATTTTAAGAGTTAAAAGTACTTAAGTCCTAAAGAATTAAGGAACAATTTGAAATAATATTATTTCAAAATTATTTAAAATGAATTTGTAACTAACTTCTTCTATTAAAAATCTCACACATTTGAAAAAGCCTGTTAAAACGTGTTATGTGAGAGCTGCTTCTCTTAGTTAAATATTATAAACCCTGAAATAAAATTTATATTTAAGTTTTTTTTTAAATATGGTTTCTTAAACTTGTCATTTTATTGATTTATTCTTTAATGGATAATAAAACTGTTACTTTTTGAATAAGGTTTCTAATAGAAAATGGAAGTTTCAATGCTAAGGAAAACTTTTCGAAAATTGTTATTAATGTGCTTAATTAATTAAAATCAGTCTTTTCTTCTGACTAAAATCTGTTTTCAACTAAATTTTAATTCATAGAACTTCATTATAAAAGAAAGTCCAGGTATCTTTATTAATCTTCATTAAGAATTCAAAATAATAAAAAATGGCCAACAAAGCATGGTAATAATCATTAATTAGGTTACTCTATATTGTACTTTTAAAAAATATACAATGGAATTTTCATGTTTTAATTATTTATTTCTGGATTAATATTCTATTAGGACTAATAAACATTTCCTTTAAACTTTTATATTTCAATATAAAGCATACTTCATTCCTTTAATTATCCTCTTTTTTTATGCTTGTTTTTAATGTAACTATAACTTAAATCAATATTTAAAGAAATAAATTTTGTTAGCTATAAACTATACAGAAATAGAGTCCAAAACCAATGGAACCCACATTATTAGATTCAGGAACAACCTCAGGAACATTTTAACAATTAGTATGTTGTTGTTTCTTATGGCACTTGCTACGCACAAGCCCGCTGTTCGAAGACAGCCGATTTAAGTCTAAGGGCCAGCGCCTCTTGTTTTTATCGTAGAGCCAACTTGGACCAAGAATACGGCTTGACTACACGCATCACTCATTCGCTTGCACAACCCTTTTTTACAGGAGGGCACATCCACACACCTCACAGATAGAACACAGAAGTAAGAGAACAGCCATGCCCAAACCGGGAATTGAACCCGGGACGCCCAGATCACGGGGAAGACGCGCTACCCCTATGCTAGGACGCCGGCAACGATTAGTATTCATCGCTTATTGATTTTATTTCCCTTTTCAAAGAAAAAAAATACATTTTTAAATTGAAAGATATGTGTAGAATTTACTTTGTTTATGCATTATTGAAGATACTACAATAAATTCTGTGTGCATTGAAATACTCAAATTTCTTAAATTTCGCGAGGTTTAATATTTAAGGTTCATTTTAATGATACTGATTGATCCAATGATGCATTAATTCCTTCCGAGTAAACATTTTTAATGCTTACTGGGAATTTTTCGCACATCTCCGACATTATTTGTTGTAAGTATAATCCGCTTGATGCTATTTTTGTTACGGAATGGTATCAAACAGAATAAGAAAAATGAATTGGGGGAAAAATCAACTTTTATATTGGCTCTAAAAAGATTACAAGTAACTTTTCCAATTTTGCTAGGAGTTAGGAAATGTTTTCATTCGTTTTCAAGCCGTTGGATTATAAGGCTTATCATACTTTCGACTTCTCTCAAAATAGTTAATCTTTCATATTAGAAATAAATGTATCCGCAATACATGCGATGGCAAATGAAAGCAGATGAATAAAATTATTTACAAAATAATTTGATTACTCAGAATTCCATAACAGAAGGATATTAGAGTGTTTGTTATTTAATGGAATGAAACTCAATAAGTAAATAAAGCTTATTTAATGGAATAAGACTTTGTATTGCATACGAACAAGTCTGTTAAATGCTATGAAAACACTTAAATTACGTGATACTCTTTTTTTTTTCCTCTATTTTCCTTTATTATTAAATACTTTTTGATATTTTTTCATGACACTAGTAAAAATATCGCTTGGTTTTAAATTGAAAGAATTCAACAGTTAATTTTCCATATTTCTTTTAAATTAAATTAAATTTGTAACAGTATGAAGTAAATAAAGCAATTTTTATAGTAAATTGCATCTGAAAATAATACAATTTCTCAGAAACCTTAAATTATTTTGTTACCTTATAAAAATGCAAAAAAAAAAAAAAAAAAAATTAGTACTGTATTCAATCGTATTATTTTATGTGCGAAGAGAATCTTCTTATTATTTTCTAAATCTTAATTATTTATATTTTGTTGAAAGTAAATAGCTTGAGACTGTGATAGTCACACAAATAATAGAACTTACAAAACCTTCTAGAATTCTGTAGAATTAAAATCAAGAACAAAATATTTAGCATTCTAGAGAATAAAATGATTTTAATTAAAAATCTAGCAACCTTTCTTTTAACTGTCTCGAACTTTCAAAGCTAGTCTACCAACTAGAGAACGAAAACAAATATAGCAGTTGACATGTGAAAATGTTTGCGTACAAACAAGATTGCAAACAAAAGAATGTTTGTTTTCATATAAAATTATTTGAAATATAAACATGTTTTTTTTTTATAATTTTCATAATACAATGTTTGTACTTGTATGGAACTTCAGCTTAATTAATCACGATCTGTTTACAAAAAGAAAAAAAAAGTTACTTAAGAAGAATTTTTAGTTTGAAGTTTTGCAGCACTTTTTTCCATATGTACAAGATAAAATCTAATAAACATTCAGAAAGAAATTTATGCTGCCTTTTTAAGTCCACTTCATTTCGAGTAATTTCAGTATTCATTTCAAAACTAAGTTTTGGATAAAAGTTTTTATAATTGATAGTTTGGTTAAGTTATATTCAAGTCCCGTTTAAAAGCCTCACTAGCGCCATTTCGGGACGGACCTCGTAAATCTGAGCTGCGGAAGGATGGCAGGGGTGGCACCTGAGCTAGCACTCCCTCTCCAGGATTCCACACCACACAGCGGGAGGACGTTTGCCTCCGTCGGATTTAGTGTGTACCAGGCCCGCTTACACGACGGTTCTTCGGTGGAATCTGTCCTCGAATCTAAAACCTCCGGTTCCGAAGTCGAGTCCTTACCACCAGGCCACCGCTGCCTAATATTTATAATGGAATTTTGTTTCTTCTTAAAAGCAATACTTTAAAAAACATCTTGCTTCCAATTAAAGAATCTGGCTCTATTAATGTCAAAATTGCAGTATCCTTTTTCATTGGTGCATGTATAATTTTAATTTTCGGATTTGAAAAAGAATATTTATAATTGTAAAAATATTTTTAACTAGAAAAATTGGTGGTTTCAGTTCCTTTGACAACTGTAGAATACCAACAATTTATAGAGTTTTAGAAAAAAAAATCTCTATAAATTATTTTTTCTTTGGTACAACAATCAAGTTTAAATTGAAAATGTTATAGCTTCGAGCAATACTGATTTTTTTGCATATTTAAATTGCTCATTTATAATAGTCAAAACTTATGATCTCAACAATCGATGATTAATAAGTTTCATTAAAAATGGCTACTTCCATAATTAATTCAATTTTAATATAGATCCGATAGTGTTCATTATTATGTTCACTAGTATATTTTAAATTAACGTTATTAGTATAAAATTCTCTCCCAATGCAATCCATTTCAGCGATATTCAAAATAACAGGAAGCAAATATTACATTTTAATATCTATGTAGAAGCAATTTTCATTCATACCTGTATACAACAAAGGATTTAGATGATATAAATGTAGGAAAATTCAGTACTCAAAATAGCTACGTAGCCTCCTCTGTATTGAATGGCTTTATATTGACAGGCATCCTGCCATGCTTCCAGTTTTATCACTCACGAGGAGGCAATACTTTGAAGTGGAATGCCTGAAAGCCATTTTGGACTTCAATCAGTTCACATAACTGCCATCAGTTGTATTTGCTTGTATTTGGTGAATCCGAATTTCTGCTCGCTTAGAACGAGCAGCTAACATTTTGCTGTAATAAATCGTGAATAGATATGCGCAATCATCATTTCGTGTCATAAATGATATTCTATTTAAATGTGAATTTTAATACATTGTTTTATATATAAATCAAATATGATTCGTACTACATTCGTACAAGCTCCACCTGAATCTGATTTCATTCCATTCATATTTTTGCTTTAGGATGTGTATCTCATCTATGATTAATATATGAATGACTTTTTTAAATGTAATGGAAGTATGGAGGGTTTTTTTTTTAATAATTTGTATATTAAAATTTAAATGAAATGAATTAGCGAATAGTATTGTATCAAAATTATTCTTAATATGAGTAATTGCAAATATGTCAAGTTATAATTTATCACCCAAAAAGATTGAAAAACTTTAAAAAAAAAACAACAAATAAATGCAAATAAAAATTTTTAATTATTAATAAATTCCATCAGATTTCTATTGAGGCAAAAAATGTATTATTACAATAAAAATGATAAGATTAAAGAAATAAATAAAAAATATCTCCAATTATAAAAATAAGTTCAATGCCAAGCTTAAAAATAAAGATTTAAACTTTTTAAGAGGATTCAATTCCTATTCTCACAAACTAAAGAAGTAAGAAAAAGCAATTAAAGTCTGATAGTAAGAATTCTAATTTGTATTCTCTATTTAATATTCAAAATGAAACTAAAGGTTTTATTTATCTTCAGATACATTTGGAATAGTTAATAGAAAATAGTTAATAGCTTCTAATGAATAAGAAGAATATTGTAATGACTTACCCAGGATTTAGAAAGTGAATGCTCGCTTTCGCAGAATAAAGAATTATGCAAATGTGCCACCTTAATTCTCAGATCATTCAAAAATGTTTTTTAAGGAAGCGTAAGAATAAAAGTATGCTTAAATATTTAATAACGCCCCGAATACCAGTTTTTGTTTCTTTCTAAAATACTTTTTTTAATTCGTAGAGAAACTAATCTTGAAAGCTTTGATTTAGGGAATGGGTATTTCAGAATCACCAAATGTCGCATATTACTGCTAGTAGTGATTCTTTTCTCTATTTATTTTGTATTTAGTTTGTTGTATTAAATCAATTTTGCGGATACAAATCCTATTACGAACTCCTTTAAAAAAAAGTCTGAATACACAATAGTCTTTGCATTTAATGTCAAAGTATTCTAAAACTAGCATAAAACTTAGTTGGATATTGCATATTTAAAATGTAGTTAGAAAATAACTCTACTGCCTGTTTTACATCCCAACGATGTAGTTGAAGAATATACGACTTTTACACTCTACTTCGTTATTATCTGTTCAAATTTCAACACATATTGTTTGGTTGTAACCCCACATAAAATCAAATTGATTGACCAAAAAAAGTGTTCAGACGATACTAATTTAATTTTTTTCTTTAAATTTAGAAAATATCCAATAAAAATGATTCACTATTTCAACCAGATTATAGAGAGGAATTTTGTTCATGAAGACAAGCTAAAGATTATGCATGGATCCAAGCAAATGCATTGTGTGTGTGTGTGTGTGTGTGTGTGTGTGTGTGTGTGTGTGTGTGTGTGTGTGTGTGTGTGTGTGTGTGTGTGTGCGTGTGTGTATATGCAGATGTATATTATATATTCTTCCAATTAAAATTTTTCTGCATATAACACGAAGAGAAATTTCTATTCCCTTGCTGATAAATATTCTATTTCCAAATGCAGATCACGTTCAAATAAAGAAAAAAATCTTTGTTACTTTCTTTTACTTTACTTTTTTACTAATTTACTTTCAGTTTCTCGTTTGTCCCACTTTGTCTACAACTTTTGCAAATAAATGGTAATTACTATTGGTTATATTAAATATTGATTTTTTTAAAACGTTATTTGATTCGAATTAAAATATTTTCATATTTCCCGAGCACTTATTTATGTCTATAGATAGACTTCAAAGCAAAAAGAAAGAAACAAAATTTTATAGAAAATCATGGAATTTTTATAAATTGTATTTATCAAAGTCTGATAATTTTTACTTTTAGAATTCACTAAAAATAAACAATTAAGTTGTAGATTATTTTAATTAAAAATGTTTAATGCGGATTCTAATAGAAAAATGTCATTACATTTTATATGGTGATAGTAAAAATGAATCTGTGAGTGTTAGTTACTAATACATCCAAAGACTATTAGTTTGCATTATCTGTTTAATATTTTTAGAGTTGTCTTTAAGAAGTTATTATTATTATTATTATGACTTAAGAATTGTTTAAATTTCCTTATTAGAAATTCTTCTTGCATACAGCGCAATTTCATTTTGTTTCATTTACATTTAAAACTCCTTTCTTTTGTTCTATGATGGAAAGAAAAATAATTTTCTTTTAAATATTTATCAGTGAATATAATGTATACTTAAGTCTCATGTAATTTTTTAATTTATGATTTTTTTATGAATTTTAAAATATTGCTCTAGCAATTTATAAAGAATTGTGTGTGTATTTTCAGTGCAAACTCACAATCAAAAAATGCAATTTTTAGACTAAAGCCGATATAATGAATATTTCCTCTCCTTTTGAAAGTTTGCGTGGACTTTGAATGTGCAAGTAACAGGCAGATAATCCAAAAAGTCCATTCGTATTATCGGGTTGTAGAGGCGAAATATCATTACCAAAACTTTTCAAGTCAGCATTTGAGTAAGGGATAAAAAAACTGCCTTCAAAACTTATTTAAATACTTATAATATATGGTTGCGGTTTGATGAGAATTTTGCACTTCAGGATACCAACCAACCTTTAAAGAAAATATACATTTTTTAAATGAATGGTTAGAATGAAAGAAATTTACCACTTTAACAGAAGATCAAGTTTTCTTCTAAGATGTTTCTTTTATTAATATGTGAGAAGAGATTAAATGAATGTATAGTGATATTCTTTCCAACTTACTTTGAAATAAGCAATATTTTTCAATTGAAGAATCTTTGAAAACTTGCAAGAATGTTCTTAGAAATTCGAGTAAATCAGCCAAATTTATTCTTCATTTATTCTTCCTTTGAAAGAAGCATTTAGATTGTTCTCATGAATGAAAATCAGATTCTAAAAATGATATATGATCACGTAATGCTCTGAGCTCGGAATAATAGAATTCACATTATATATAATATATCAGTTGACTTTGATTGAAAAATGTTTTGTCTCTTTTGATAATTTTTACTTACTTTAATTATTGTTTAATTAATGTTTCACTTTAATTATTTGAATTATTTATATCTAATTACTTCTTCTATTAGTTAAATTAGCTCTATTTAATGATTTGTTATTTTATAAAGATACGATAGCATAGAACTTAATTCTTTTTCAAAATTCTTTATTTCTCTAGAATAAATTTTCATTTTAAAGAATAATTACAAAATAAATTGCATAATTTTTTTAATTTTATTTCTAACATTTATCACTATTATTTTTTAATAAGTGCTCTAATTTAATTTTTTTTTTGAAAATGTGCATATCTTTTTGCATATTATGTTTATTTAAGTTCATCTTTAAAAATTTAATATTCTGTTCAGAGACCCTAATTTTTATGCTCCATTTCCAATTTTTTTTTTCAAAAAATTCCATCTTTATCTTCAAGATATAAATTTATTTTTATTTTCTTAAAGGTAGATAATTAATTTTAAAATGATGAATTTCGAATAGCCCAATAGTGCATTTCTAAATATCAGTTCTAAGAAAATTCAAATAAATCAATTTAAATTTGAAAGAATTATCTAAAAAAATGCCTCTGAAATAAAATAAAAAGTTAAAGAAATTTTCAAAAAAATTTAATTACAATCTTATAAAAATGGTGGATATATGTTACATATTCTTTTTTAAGTTGAGAAATTTTTAAAATCATCGATTTAAAAAAGTGTATTGTTTTTATTTTTTATTATATTACATAGTACTATGTAAAATAACGTAATTAACAGATCATTTTAAATAGGTCATTGCTATTATAAAGGATATTTGAGGAAAAAAAAGCTCTGAAGGATAATAACAGAGAATTTCTAATCTTCAAATTATCTGAAAAGTTATTCCGTTATTTTGTTTTAGCAAACCAGCCATTGATTTTCTCATTAGTTATCTCCCTCACGTTATTACGGCTAATAAGAACACAAAGAAAATTTTGATAATAATCTGAGCCTCTTTTGTTCGTTGTTATCATCAGACATTTTTTAATTAATAAATTGACTTTCATGAACGAATCTAATCGTTAATGCTTCGATTACTTTAATGAAAGTCATTTCCCAAAGTTAATATTCTTAGAAGGAACTACAAATAAAAAACTTAACCTTACCAGATTAAAATTAAAATTAATTTTATATTGAAGAAATTTTATTAAATTGTATGACTATCTTCAAGTATGTAATGTTTTATTTTATTATGAAATGCTATATTTTACAATGAAATCAAATAAAACATTTTGAAAAAAGTAACGATTTCCAATGAATTTTTTCCCTACTAACTTCAGCTATTATTCAATAAATTAAAAAATTTTTATATTTGTCAATGTTTATTCAATATAAAATCTCAATTTCTCTATTTTTTTAAGGTTTTCACGAGTATTTTTTTTTTAATTTTACTACAGAAGTTTTTTTTTTATTTATTATTTTTAAAACTTTAAATGCTATTAATATAAAAATAATTTCATTAAGTTTTAAATGAAAATTCTGCACTTGAAATCTTTCATAAATCAAAAAGCAAAGAAATCGAATTTACTGCAGTTTCATTAAGCACTGAAAGGCATAAATTGAATTAATCTTGTACTAATATTAATTTAGTAATATTAGTATAAATATATTATTAATAATATAGAAATAGTAATATATAATAATAGTATTGTATAATGTATATTATAGTAATATTACTTAAAATATAGTTTTAATAATAATATTGCTATATTTTAAGCAATTGCATGTATCTTTTCAAAAAATATATAACTGAATCTCTATAATAAGGTATCTTTTTTCCATTTTTTAGTTACAAAGAAAATTAGCAATTATTAATAATACAATAATTAATAAATTATTTATAAATTATACGTAATGAAATTAATTAATTATAATTATTTAAATTGATATTAGATTCTTATATCCTTTCAGGCTCGGAAAAGAATTAAGGAATTAATTTGTTAAATTAACGCAATATAGTTTTAGGTAATATGAATTTTTAAAACAGGAATTTGAGATTGTGATTAAAAAAAGGGATTAAGCATTTATGTCAGTGAAATAAATAAATAAATACAAAAAAGTTTCAAAACAAAAAGAAAGTAAAATTAAAGATCTGCTCTGATTTATTTCTTTAAAAACCCAGCCATTGATTCTTCATAAAAAAAATGTGTTGTATCTATTTTTAAAAACTTAATGAATGTTTTAAAAAACGTTTGAAGTTTTTCACTTGGAGAAGTTAAAAAAGGATTTTTTTAAAGCAGGTTGGAAGAACTTTATTATAATTTGGAAACATTAATAATAAGTTTTTAATTTCAATAAACCACGTTCCATAATGGTAATAAGTATCATTTTGATTCTTGATAATTCTTTTTTTCTGATGACATTATGCTTTCGAATTCAGTAAAAGCAAAAGTAATTAGTTGAACTTAAAATGTATGATTTATTTTGCATTCTGCTAAATTTTTAAAGTAATTAAATTATATGAAAATAACTTCTAAGTGTTTATGTATTAAATGCACTTAAAAATTCTTTTTTTTTTGTCAAGATTTTACCCTTTCTTGCATGATTTTTTCTAGTTTTGTTAATAAATCAGGTTGATATAATTCATGCTTTGGATTAAAGGGAAAAATTTAAGAAATCTTAGCATAAACATATAATATAAAATAATTAAAAAGACAGTATGGTCTAAATATCCATCATCATGCAAATTTGAATGTTAAGCTTAGTACAAAACCTTCAATGTCCCTCACTTCTAAATTTCTCCACTTATTATCGCTTTTATTAGCAAAAAAAATCTAGATTAGTTGTGAAAAATATTCAAGAAATATTTCTTCTGACAACAAAAAACAAGTTCAAACCGTCTATAATGATTGTGGCATTTTTTTTTTTTTTTTTTACAGCCACGTTCCTTAGTACGCCATATTCGTGAAAAAGGTTACCAGCAATAGTCAATTTACAATACAACTGTTTTTTTGTGCAAATTTTTGTTCACTAAATGTGTTGATGGGAATTTTATCATCATGCAAAGAAGGTTTAAATAAAGAAATTAATAATGATTCAAATCAAACTGTGTCATTATGTTACGTTTTAGGCTTTATTCGTCTGTCTTTATTAGTTTCAATTTTTTCTTCTTAATAATACTTCTTTAATCCGTGTTTTATAGTAAGTGTACTACTCTAAGCATAAATAGCATATTAAAACGATATAATGTACACGCTTATAAATAACGCAATTAAAAAAATAAATATTGTTTTAAAATATCGTTAAAAAAATTTTTAAGTGTTTCAGCTACGGATAGCAACCTATAAACATAAGACAATCTTAGTATTTTTATGATTTTGAACATCTTTCTTCTTCTTTTTCTTTTTTTATCGGGGGGGGGGGGCTCTAGATAATGTATAATTTAGAGGAAACCTCTAATAATTAAATATCTACCATTTATTATTAGTCAATTTTTATTAATAAATAATTAATGAATTTTCTTTTAGATTTTTTGTTTCAAATTATCTGCATGTTAATGAATTTTCCTGTAATCTCGATGGGTTTTTTTTTTCTTTCTCTTTTTTTCACTTCGAAAGTAATTAGGAATGGAAAATATGTGCAACCAATCTGACATATATAAACCAACACAAATACACTACAAATATTTCAACTTCATTTCTTTAATACTTACATAAATTAGTCTCTGTTCTGACATCGATGCTTCGTTACTGATTATTATATACAAATATTTGAGATGTTGTGATATGTGTGTTATATTTTGTTATATTTATATGGGTGTTATATTTTTACGATTTGAATCAATTCGAAAAAGTGTCAGAAGTACCGTTAAACATGTCCAAGTTTTAAGTTAATTTACTTTTAAACTCATCCTTATCATAGTTGAAATGATAGAGGAAAGACATTCAATAATATTCCACTGCTAAGCGTTATTTTAAGAAAAATGAAAACTTATTCCATAGTGCGACTGAATTCTTCTTTTTTTCAATAACATGATGTCCAAACTAATTAATAAATGCTCATATTTTTTATCGTCTAAAGTTCATTATTCGTTTATGTTTTTAATAAATGTTAGATATATAAGAACATATTAATTATATTAAATGCACGAAAGTAAGTCAAAATATCAGCATGAGAAAAGAAAAATGAAAATTGAAATCGATTATATCGTTGAATTATTTATTAATTAATTTCTTCTTCAAAAATATGCTTTTAGTATCATACGGATCTATGAAAACATAATATCAAGGTATGTTAATACACAAGCTATTCAAGATTTTTTTAAACAATAAATATTCCACTATTGCGTTTCACCCTATCTTATAAAAGCAAATGTTTCTAGCATAATCTGCAAGAGTCTGTCTTTTTCTCTGAAGGAAAACATTAATAAAATTAATACTGTGTAAAACACTTTTAACTTCGAACGGTAAACAGCAGTAGAGACAACTTGCACCTTATCAAACCGTCAGAATATTAAGAAATTGATAGATCTTGAAAAATTAATTTGACCCGAAGCCACAAAAGAATAAAGTAATTAAGAGCAGAAAAACAAAAACAAAAAAAGACGGAAGAATCTAATTAATGAAATTATTGGATCATGATTATGATGATAATGATTTTAGCCCATACATTAACATAGAAATAAAAATCGAAATTGGTTTGTACATGTAATATGGCCAGCACTTTTATCCGATAAAATTGATAATATTTTTTATTTTCTTTGTTAATCCAAGATTGAGAGAAAAAAGAAATGTTTTAATTTATAAAAAAAGTTAAATGAGTTCAAATCTCTAATCCTAATCCTACTGATATAATAATATTTTATGTCGTATTCGTATATTTCTAACCGCCTGATTTGACTGAATCAGCCGTTTCAGTTATGCATAAATAAGCTTTACTTGCAACTGACAAAAAAAAGGTGGCCTTAAAATATTGACATTAGAGTGAACAAAAATGACTTGATTTTTTTTTTTAATTTTAGTTTGGTAATAGTGAGGAAAGTTGCCTTTTAGGTCAAAAAAGAATTTTAAAAATTTGTTTCCAATACAACGACATTTGGAGGTGCCCCAAAAAGCTTAAAGTTTGTAAAAAAATGGAAAAAATTGACAAATTTTAAAATGGGTCTTTAAAAAATTTGTTTAGATTTCAGTTCTTTAATAGCGGGGAAAATTTGCCTTTTAGGTTAAAAAGATTTTTTTTTAATTTGGTTGCAATAGAACAATAACTTAAAAAGCCGCAAAAAGCTTAAAATTTGTTTGAAAAAAATTAAAAATTAAAAACTTTGAGGGAATATTTTTTATGAATTTTTCATAAGTATAATATTAAAAAGGATGGTTTAAAATACATATAGAAGCATTATAACTGAAAAAATTATTAATTGTAAAATATAATAATATTAATAAAATATTTTCGTCAAATTTTGTGTTTCTTACTTCAGTATACGTAATGATTACAAATGTTACAACTGAAAAATGTTTTTTTCTACTTCATTGCACATTTAACTGTCTTTTTTTGCATTAACTTTTGGTATACTAACACGTGAATTTTGCTGTCCAGCAGAGCACTCTGATGAAATTTTGCACCATATATGTTGAAACAGTTTATAGGTATTATGACAACCAATAAACAATACCATGCTGATATTCAACAATTTGATATTTTCTTTTTAACAATTATTATATCTTCATAGTACAGTACTGTTCTTTCACGGATTCGAAAACTCTTCAAGCTTCTGCACATACGTAAGAATGCGTTTATTTAATCAAAATAGGGGAGAGAAGCCAGGACACCTCTCCACTGGGCATCCCGGGTTCGAGTCATAGTTCGGACATGGTTGTTTTTCCCTTGTGTTTACTGTGAGGTGTGTGAATGAGCCCCCCCCCCCCTGTAAAAAGTTGTGCAAGCGAATGTGTGTGTGTCATCTTCATTTGAACTAGAGCTAGAAGTTAGACTTCTGCCCTTGGGTGCTCAGGTATCTTTACCCTCAGAAGCTACTGTACCTTCTTTTCGTAGTAACGCAGACACGACATCATCATCAGGGGAGAGAGGAAAGATGAAATGATGAGATGTTTACATTCAACAATAGACTGAATTGAGATCATCGCGGAATTGGATCTGTAATACTCTCTCGTTTTCCTGCGTACCCCCACTTTCCGAAGTACAATTGTCGAAAAATGCCGGTCTCACGATCATGAAACGAACATTATTACGAGCAGTTTCGAATCTGTAATATTGTTTCCCTGCACAATTAAAATCAGGGTAAGGATGTGTGATTTACAGGCTTAATGACTTATGAAGGATGCCAGATCAACAAATCATCAATCGGAACGGATATTCTTGAAAAAATGACAGTTATTTCTACGATATTTTTATTAAGAGTTTATATACATATATGCTGTGGGAATTAGGAAACATCTAGAGACAGAGATCAAAGGAAGAGTCGTGTGAATTCTTTCGTAGAATGTTAATCTCCAGCGAGTTCTCTCTGATTGCTTTGCGCTATCGCTGTTGTTTATTAACGATTTGTCCTTGCGTGAAGCTTATTTTTACAAGTACACGTGTATTTACATCTAGTCTGTGTTTCATTGTCTATTTTACTTGTTTATTTGTAAAATTAAATATCTTTATCAAATAAGAGTGGGCTTCCACTCGTATTGGATAAAGATATTGATTAATACTCGTATTGGATAAATATAAAGATGCACTCGTATTGCTATCCAATTTTAGGCTTTTTCTGGTACTTTGATAGATTTTTTTTGTAATAATATTGAATAATACGATTTATAAATCTAAAAATTAATTTTTGTAATACAAATGTTAATTTTGAAATATACATACCTTGCCTTGGAATTAAATTTACTTTTCGCAAACATTTCTTAATTCAATGTATGCTCATTTAAATCATTCTGACTGGGATTTCTTCTCTCTAACCGAATAAGAACGAAAGAAGAACTTTAAGAAATATGAACCACTTTTTTTAGCCATGCATAATTGCCTTAATTTAGTTTTAGTTTGTTTCAGTTGAGAGTGCATAAGGATTCCAATATATTCAGTCAAAGTAAAGTGATCCAAAAAATTATCCGAATACTACTTATATTCCCTAAGGTAAAGTAATTAATCAATTATGTAATTAAATCTATCTTGTCGATTACAAATTTCATTAAAATCCAGTATACAACATAAATTAATTACTATTTTATTCACTGAATTTATTGTTAAAATATTTATTCAAATTCATAAAAATAAGTTTTTATAATTACTATATTTTTTTCGATTGCATCATTTACCACAATTTAAAGGCAAGGTTATTACACTTTTTTTGAGTAAATGAAGACCAAAGAATATTTCTTGTGATCTAAAAATATTTATTTTTATAGAAAAAATTTGAGCTATTTTAGCCCTTGATATTAAAAAACATGAATAGTAATTGGCAAAAAAAAATTATTCAATGTTTAATTAAATGTATAAAATGGACGACAATGAAATTTCCATCGCAATAGACAAGTTGAAAAATTTATATTCAGAATGTAATTGTGGTAAATTTTATTTCTAAATTTTTGTAAAATGATTGATTAATTTTCACATAATTAATTTCCCTAAAAGTTTCACGCAATGTAAATAGCGAAAAATTTCACTTAGGGATTCTTTTTCTATATAATAAATACAATGCACAAAATTTATACTAAGAAGTTTTTTAAACATTTATTGGACAGGCAAATGATTTATTAAAAGATAAAAATTCCTGAAATATAAACTACTAAATGAATAATAAAAATTGAATTTAAAAATTGGTTAATTTACTGTAACGTTTAAAAATAAAATATAATTTCAATCTCAAGAAATTTTTTTGCGTTCTCTTGACGAATAAAGAAAATAAGAATTAAAACGAGAAATGCAATGCAAACCATGTTCATTCTTGCCTCCTAACACTGTGCCGTTAAGAGATTTCAATCTGTAGTCCTTCCTGAGCCTACTAGGATAAGAAAGAGCGTAATATTAACCTATAGCAATGCCTAGATATTAAGTAAAAAAACTAATAGACGAGTATAGGGTTGTAATGACCCGTAAAGTGGCCCTATCTAAAATAATTATTATTTAGAACAAAAATATTCAACGATACTATTTCATTATCTTGATAGAAAAAAAGATGAGCAATAATTTTTGTAGAGGTATGGAATAGAACTTCGATCATGACTAGTTTTTTAAAAACATCATTGCATATTTTACTAATTTTGCAAATGTATTTAAGGATTATTACAACTAACAAAACAACAGATAACTCCCCCCCCCCAAAAAAAAGAAAACTAAAAGTATATTCTCATGTATCTAAATGACAGAAAATTTCAAAGGGCATCATTTTTCTTTGTATCTTTGTAACGTTATTTAAAAATAAATAAAGATTTATATCATTTTGAAATGAGAATTTCAAATTGTTTCCATCAATTAGACAAGAAACTAAAATTTGTAAGATGCGTCACTAAAAAACTGACTATTACTTTAAAGATAAGCAGTTTTGTTTTTCTCTAAAAAAGAACAGAAAAATTATGTTTGATCTAAACTAGAGACAATCTAAAGGCGAAAAGTTTAGCGAAGATGAAACGTTAATGGCTTTGGCTATTCTTTCTCCAACCTTCAATAAATTCTCCAACAGATTAAAGTAAGACAGCACTTTTTTGTTGTAACATTAAACTTTCTTCTAAAACACCACGGAAGAGGCAGTAAGTTAAATCAGTGGACCGTGCAGAAACATGTTCCTGGACTAAACCTTTAGTGTTTCGCTTTCTACTTGGACTGCAACTTTAAATGAGCATGTTCAAATAGTTCCCAAAGGAAGGATAAAACTATGAATGCTTAGAACATCTTCTTACTTTATTACCCAGAAAAGTGTGTATTCTCTTGATATATGAGAATTAGCTAAGAATAATATCTGCAACGCTGGAAATAAGAGACTATCTTTAAAAATATGCTTTCTCAGAAATGTTTTCATTAATGGCCGGAAAAATGGACATTCAGTAATAAGTTTCCACACTCTTCAAGTAGCTTGAGCGCACATCAACTAAAAGTCTTCCATTATGAATATATTCTTAGAAATTTTCGTGTTCTCTAAGTAAAAGGATATAAAAATCTATCAATTTTTGATAGTCATGTACAAGCTTAAAACTAGTTATATGTATTAAAATGCTTTTATTTGTTTTGTAAAAATTCTCTTCATATATGAAAATTAGCTAAGAAGAAGAAGAATGTAAAATAAATTTTACAAGTATAAATTATTATAAAAGATATTGTTGCTATTGGCGACAAGCGAGGATCGAACTCGCCACCTTCGGGTTCGTAGCCGAGTAACATGACCACAAGACAAAATAAATTTCTCATGTCTCGTGGCTGTTATCTGGCTTATAAAGCGTCACCACATTACTCCCTCTCCAGTGCGTCGGAGGTGAGACGAACGATATTTTGTCCTGTTGTTGCTGTTATTAGTGGTGATATATTGGCAGTTGAGCCTTATCCATTTTTTTTATTGACTGATTATTTATCAGCTTCATTTATTTATTGGCTGATTATTTATCAGCTGCATTTTTTTATTGACTGATTATTTATCAGCTTTTTTTCATTTATTTATTTCTGGTAGAGGGCGCCACAACAGTTCTATGAAGTTTGCGTATTTTCGTCATCGGGTCACCAATGTTGCTATTGGCGACAAGTGAGGATCGAACTCGCCACCTTCGGGTTCGTAGCCGAGTAACATGACCACAAGACAAAAGAAATTTCTCATGCCTCGTAGCTGTTATCTGGCTTATAAAGCGTCACCACAATATCTTATTTCGCAAAGAAGAATCATACTTTGAACATTTTTATTTCTCATGATATAGAAAGTTAAATCAAATCCTTCTTTAATCGTAGTTGTTTAGAAACGTTCTTAGTTAGAGATATTGCATTATTAATAATATTTTTGGAATGTGCAGCAAAATATCTTTCTTTTTAATTAAAAAAAAATACATAATAAGTTCAGTTTGTATGAATTGTATGTATGAACAAAGTTACTTAGCGTGAGCGTACGCGCGTGTGTGTACTAGTGTCAGAAACGTTACATATTTGGCTTCACATATAGAATAGCGAAATTAGGACTATGCAATTTTGAAATATTTCTTTTGAAATCCTAATAAGAATTATTTTAAAACGCCTCCGCTGAAACCGGTTAAAAAAGTCCACGTCTATTCAAAGTCACGAAATAGGAAGCTACAATGTCAATCCATTCGATTCAGCTAAAAATAGAATAGGAGTGACCGAAAGTCCATCGTCAGTGGTCTGACAGACCGCACCTCCCCAGTTAAGGGTTAATAATTGGTTAAGGATTAATATTTTTTAAATTGAAAATTAATTATTACTAATTAACTCCTCTTGTTTCATGAAATTCAAAATCTTAGAATATGGGAACAATGGATCGTCTGAAAATAACAAAGTCAGGACATTTCATTCTAATTCAGAGACTAAAATTTCCAAATAATATGAAAGAATGTATTCTACCTTTGTTTATATGCCTACAAACAAGTAATTCTTTTAGAACAAAAAATTCTCTCAAAGAACTCAAAGAATAAAGCTGTATTATAAAAAAAAGTTCGACAAAAACTCTACAATAATGTTTCTGATAGAATGTTTAATACATGACTGACAAAAAGAGGATAATTTCAGATTAAATAATAAGATGCGTGATTGAAACAAGAAACCAAGTTAATATTTTTTCATGAAATTCTTTATCAGTTCAAAAGTTGTCTTGGTTTTTCATTAAAAATCGAATTGCAAATCCTGTAGGTGAATTTCAAATATAAAGTAAGCTTATGGACTCTTCAAGCAATTATTGATTCATTATATACCAGTTTCATAAAGCTCTATGAATTGGTTTCGTTGCATAATTTATTTCCTTAATAGAAAGTCGAAGCTGAGATTTAAATTAAGAATCGATGCGCGTCGCATTTTGGAAGGAAATTAAATTTTCTGTCAGACTTCCTAAAATTATTAATGGCGCAATTTTAGTCTCTTATTTAATTGCAAGTGAATATTAATTCACTCTTTCAATACCAATAACTTTAATCAAAGTAGAATTGTAAATTTATTTACTTTTTAAAACTTTTTGCCATTAGCCTTATTTTCCATTATTGTATTCCGCACATTTAACTAATGAATGAACTTAGTACAACCTTTTTGATTCTTTACCTATATTTGTAACTATTATGTAGAAAATTTCATTTGGTGCCTTATCGTGCGATTTTAATACAATGTCTTTGATTTCTCATATTTTACAAAGCTCTTATTTTATGTGCTTTAAATAAAAATTTTTCTTTGATTATTTCAGAATAGTATAATTATACGACAATTGTCCAATAAAGAATTAACCAATGAAGAGTTTTTAAATGGGATAAAAAATAATAAATTAATATTATATTTATAGCAAGATAAATGGGAGTAAGTGGTATCTTATTTCTGGGTTATGAATACCGATTCGGATCGAATGGATTATCTGTTCGTGAATGCGAAAGTACTAGTATACAAACGGTCAATCCTTTTACATAGAGGCTCGACAATTCATCAGGATTTACATTTAAGCTCCCTATCTTACCTTTATACGAAATTTTATCTATTTAGCTTTTGCCGTTTTGAAGTTTTTAAATTCCCTAGTAATTGAGTAGTTAAACAGATAGATTTCATCTGACTAGCTTTCGTTAAAAAAATTTTATATATATCAACATATATTTTAAACTATCTACAAATATGATTGATATAACAAATTTCATCCGTCTTATTCGAACGGTCATCGTAACAAATAATAATAACAAAATATGTTTTATTATTGGTAATAAATAATAACCAAAATATGTTTTTTGAACTACGGGAGCTGAAACGTGAAGATTCGTCAAAATCTTGAGTTTAAATGTTTTGATGATTATAATACTTTCGTTATATTTTGAATACGACAAAATGGAAAAAAACGGAATAAAACAAATAGCATTTTGCAAGGAAATGGTTAATAAAATATTATACAACTAAAAAGATTATTTTTTTAGTTCATTTTCATTAGAAGCATTACATTTTCCATATTAACTGCTCAAATTCCTGAATTATTCTTGGAATTTCCTGTGAATGTACAAGTAAAAACTAGAAATAGTTTTCTTAATTCATATGCCTACATTTCAGCTCAAAGCTTCACTTTTTCATCAAGCGACTCTAATATTTGCTAATAATCATGCATCAATGAGAAAAGAGATAAATTGGGCACTCAGGTCTTCGACAAAGACAAATAACATAACTCCCAAGAACGTTCTAGGAATAGGTATTGTGTAAATTTTTTCTTTCATTACCGACGTTCATAACTACCAATCATAATTCCTATTCCTAGGATTGAAATGAATTATTTTTTAGACTTTTAGTCATTATTTAGACTTTTCATCTTAACGATACTTTTTTTATTTTCAAAATTTAAATCACACAAGACTGTAATTATTTAATTCGAATTGGATTTAATGTGGAAAATGAATTTACAAAAATTGGGCATTATTGTCTCAAATCATATTGACAATTAATAATATTGATTTCCTAGCATTTCCTAAAATTCTTCGTGAGGAGAATATTTAACAAAATAATGTGTGAAATTCCTTTACAAAATAGCGGTAACAAAATATATTTTAATGATTCATAAAAACTAAGGAATAAGAAGAATAAAGAGTATGTGATCTGTGATATCGCAGCGTCAAATATGGGACATATAACGGTAGCATATACAGAAGGATAAAGAAAACATGAAATCACTCAGTGCATGTTTTTTTAAAGAACTTGTTTCGTTTCCTTTTATTCATACTGTGCGCACACAAAATTATTTTAATCTTAAAAATCCAACAGAACGAAAATTACATATTAAATAAAAATTGAATAACTAAGACAAAAGAAAGAAATCTTTATAGGCGTTTATAAATTACGGAAAAAAAATTAATATGCTCGTAAATTATCGCATAAAAATTGGAAATAATAATCAATTGAGATACAGAGAGAAACAATAATTAATTTAATCAATGGCAAAATTGGCAAAAATGTATATATTTTGAAGAATATAAGATTGATAATTCATAATATTTCAGCAGTTTTAAGAATATATATATATCTTAAAATTAAATTTCTTAATTAAAAAATAGACATTTCTATTGAAAAGAAAATGCAAATTTAGAAAAACAATTCTGTTAAGCCATATTTAAAAAAGAGCAGAGCTGTTTTAATTATTTTAAACACTGAAGCAGTAGACGGCAAAAAAATTTAAAGCAAAAAAAGTGTGAGAATTTTGGCAAAGCTTCAAATAATTTTCTCATTTTTTTATTGAAAAAAAGGAAAAATTTAAATATAGAATGAAAGCGAGAATTTAAGAAATCCTTGATACCTTTTAGAAATTCAGTTCTTGTGCGTCATATAATGACATTTTAGTGGGAAAGAAAACAAACTAATCTGATGAATTTATCCCTAAAACATTCTGAGCTTTCTGTATCTTTTAAATTTAAATAAAAATAACAACTTTCATTGTAATTTTTATAAATATTTATCTCATTTTAGAAATCTCTGTTAAAATTACAGTTTCCAAAGTGTCAGCAAAAGTAATTTAAATATTAATTATTAACTTTTTTGTAAGTAGATAATTTTTCTAATTCTTTTATTTTATATATTTTTATGATTACATAAAATGATTAATAAGTTTTTTTTTCATCTTCAGCCGTTCTTTTTTCTTTCCAAAACTTTTTTTAATGTACGACTTAGAAAATTTTATATATAATTAAGATATTTATTGAAATAGATATACTTTGTTGTTCTTTCAATCACGGCATACCAATCATATATAAAATTGTTGCTCTGAGTTTTGCCTATCTTAAATTAATAGAATTAATTATTATATAAAATTAAAAGTATCCCATTTTTTTTATCTTACATAATTTTTAAAATGTATAAAATCGGAAGTAAATATTCCATTTACATTAAAATTATCTGAAAGCAACAAATACATATTCGATATCACCGTTTCTTAAGAACCTCTAAACTCGAATTCTGCAATGAAAAACTTCTTACAAATATATTTTTAATTAAGTTTAAGCACTGTAAAATACTGAAATTCACCGAAATAAATATTTTATGCTATAAATTTCACTAAGCACAGGAGCAACTTGCTTTTGTATTTGAATTTCAGAATATTATTTCTTTGGCTGAAGGATTGGAAAAACGAATACATCAGATTAAAATTTTCCTGAAATTGCTTTCTTGGTCTTATAACATATGCCTGTATGTACACTTTTATTTAAAAACTATAAAGGAAACGGCAGCATTTCTAATTTCGATTTTGAATATATATTTATTTTACTAGGGGCGGGGGCTCTGGCTGTTTAAATTTGGGGGGGGGGCTTCTGCTTTACATAAATCATATTAATCCCGAGTATCTTCAGGAATGGGAAAACGTTCCTATAGAAAAAAATGATTATTTGAGAAAGTATAAAAACCCTTCAAAAGTTATTTAAGAGCCAAACAATATATGGTTTCTATAAATTTCGTATTAAAATCTATATTTGAAGATCAATTTATTAAGGATTTGAGATATTGCTAGATGATTTTTCTATATACTCTTAGAACTGATCTGAATATCTTTTTTCCGGAATCATTTGAAGAAAACAAAATTAGTTTGAAATATTTTTTACCATACCTGACGATGAGATGCAGCGAAAATTAAAATCATGTCTCGCTTCTCGTAATAGACTGAGGATATGCAGCGATGCATTTGAATCGTCTTGTTTCATAGTCATTGTTTTTCAATACAATTTACAGGTTTCCAGCTGTTACTACGACAAATATCGAAATTAATCTTCGGGAAAAGTAATGCAAAGACCAATCTCTCTTGAGATCAGGAGTTATTATGAAAATTTGAATTTAAATTTGCGAATTTCAGTTTCCAGAAGGATTTGCTGTCGAACGCGGATCAAGCTCTGCGAAATTTACTCTGAAAATAAATAAATGCGTCCATGTTTCTCTAACTCAAAAAAAAGCAGAGCGTTTAACATGCGCTTCAAAGTTCTGCACAAATAACTCATCAAAGCGACAGGACTGTAATTCAAAGAGTTGGATTGATCTTTATCAGATTCAATGAGTATAATCACAATAACTTCATGACATTATGAAAGATGCTAAAGCTTAGGAAAAATTCTGTTAATTAACAACAATTTGATTGGAGGGAGAAGTATAATTCAAATGGCGAAACATATATGTCATTGGTAACACGTGTTTGATCTAATGCAACTTTGAATTCAAACATTTTGAACTCGCAATTGTAACTGAGATTCTTACGGTTAGTAAAACACAGATATATATATATATATATGTGTGTGTGTGTGTGTGTGTGTGTGTGTGTGTGTGTGTGTGTGTGTGTGTGTGTGTGTGTGTGTGTGTGTGTGTGTGTGTGTGTGTGTGTGTGTGTGTGTGTGTGTGTGGCTAAAAATAAACTATATGTCAATAAAATTGTCTAAAATTTCTCAAAAGTATTACAGATAGTAGCATGAAGTTATTACTAGTCTTAGATATGAGTGTAAGGAAAGTTCTTAACTTTATGGTAATTTTTCGATATGAAGCCCATTTGAAAATTTGATTTTTGCAACTTCTTATTATCTTTGTCTACAGAATCCAAAATAAAATATTGCAGTTGGGTACGTAATTTGATGACATTTTGCATCCGGAATTATATATATAATTGCAATAGTTAAGGAAATAAATGCCTTTTTTGTTTTTTCAGACACCCTGTTTGTGTACTCATATATAGTCGCTGAAATAAATTAAACTTCTTTTGTAATTCTGGTACAATCGTCTTCTGGCATTATCGTCGTTGTAATTATGTTCAACAAAAATTTGCAATTGTTAAAGTTTTAAACCTCTCATTATTGGTAGGTCAATAAAATTTTATCTAATATATTTTTGACTTTAATATATGTTATTGTTTCCCGAAGTAATTTTATTAAAATCTCTAAATATATTTCACTCTATATGTGAGAAAATACAAAAAAAAAAAAAGCTTTAAATTAAAATGAAATATGTGAAAGGCATATTTGCTTTATCTTTTTCTCGCATTTACAAAGCTTAAGATTCTATATAAAAAGTCTAACTTTTGTTACATTGATAAACTTAACATTTCAAAGAACCCATGTAGCTTCATTGACCGACCCCCCATTGTGTTAAGTTTTCATCAAATCTAAGCCATATATCCTCAATCTTCTTACAAGGCAAGATTTTTCATAAGCTTACGCAAATACTTTTCTGTAAATCTCGACAGTGATTTATTACCATCGTTATTATCTCACTACATGAAAAGATTTCTCGCTTATTGCTAGCGGGTCAAGGATTCCTATTTTCCAGTGCTGCAGCAAAATAATATCCATAACATATTCATTTCTTTTTGTTTAATGACTTGTTTTTAAGAAGTTAGGAACACAGAAATCAAATGCTGGAATGTGAAATAAAGTCCTTAATGAAGGGTTTCTGATAGCAGGAAAAGGTATTTTAATTTATGCAAATCAGAAAATTTGCATTAATATTCGCTAAATTTTCTTAAGATTTGACAAATTATAATAATGTGGTTAGAATTAAATTTATGTCATTATTGAATTCTGAATAATGAATTTTTAACGAGTGCAAAAGCCATCAATAAAAGTAATGAACTCTTCAAATAAATTCCACTTACATGAAATGTTTTGATCGATGCATATTGTTTTCTATGAAAGCGAAAAAGAAATATAAAATTAATATTTTTATATAATTTTAGATAAATATAATTATATTTTTAAAAAAATATAAAATAATATTTTTTTATAAAATTAATATATATAAATATTTTTGGGGTGGATGAACCAAACATTTCGTTTGGTTATGATTCAGTAATTACCATTGATTAGAAAGGAAAGAATGGAATGTTTTGTTTTACTTGAACAATGACGATACTTCATTCATCTTTTTAATTGAAATAATGTTTGAAACAGGAATTTTTCTTAATTGTGTTATTAAGGGCTGTTATGGATCTATATATTTCCTCTGATCATGATAATAATGTTAAGTGGTAACTAGAATTGAATTCGAATCTGTATATATATATATATATATATATATATATATATATATATATATATATATATATATATATATATATATATATATATATATATTCTACGGAGAGTAAAAGAATCACCAAATTCTTCCAAGAGCATAGAGTTCTAAGGGAAGGGGGAATAGTTCCTGGCTGAGGTTTTTAATTCTACATAAGTATCTTTTTATTATTATTGAAGACAGAAAAAAATTCAAATTCTGCGAACTGTCACCGATTCATAATTGAATTTTAAATATTTACTTTCTTCCTTTTCATTTGAGTTTCGAAATTTAATTTTTCATTCCACATGTCATGTTATTTTAGAAAACATATTGAAATAATGTGTGACATTATTTTATTCTTATATAATTCTGTGTATCCGGATTTCGATTCTAAACTTAATAGTTTCTATGCAAGGTCCCAACCAAAAACTCAATAATTCTTTTTTTCATGCACCAAATGGTAATCTTGAAATAAAAAGAGATGACATGAAAAGCTAATTCAGTAGCAAATGTGCTGTACAAATCTTAAGAATTCGTGTACAGTAAAATATGACAACTTTCTAAATTTTATGGAATATGTATAATATAAATTTTATGTATCTATTAATACTTAATATTACTATATAATTAATTATGTATCTATTAATATAAATATTATGTACATATTATACATATCATGTGTATAATATGTATAAATTTTATATCATAAATATTAAGCATTTATCTTATTTTTCTACTGTTAAATGTTTTTTTTAATGATGCTTCATATCTTTACTTCCCAATCTATATTGCTCTAGGGTCTAGCAACCTGTTAGACATGATGTACTGGTAGTGTAAATACAAAACTGCATACTTTAAAATTACTCCATTTTTATTTTTCTCTAAATGGTTGAATGAAAAGTAATCTGCTTAGTATATGTAAGATAAATGCATAACATTCTTAATTAATACCATCAAATGATACGTAGTATTTTTTATTATTATTTACATATGGCATCTCTGAATCATAAAGCATCTCTGAATCATAAAGCAGGTAGCATCTGGGAATCATAAAACATCTCTGAATCATAAAACATCTTTGAATCATAAAGCAGGTAGCATCTCTGAATCATAAAACATCTCTGTATCATAAAGCAGGTAGCATCTCTGAATCATAAAACATCTTTGAATCATAAAGAAGGTAGCATCTCTGAATCCTATTCTAACAGCATTGAGGAATCATTTCCCGGTGATGTTAATTTTAATCTCTTGAGTTCATTATAATTTTATCAGGGATTAATATAATTAATATAATTTCCAAAAAAATATTGAATTGCCATTTTAACAAAGTAATAGCAAAATTTAGGATTGAGTTATTAGATTAGTATCTAGTTTTGAGGCTGCAGAAAGACTATTCGTGGTCGAACAATGAAATTTTGAGTTGTGATGAAATAATGAATACGAAATAAAAGTCTATATATTTCTTTCGAAATTTTTTCGTATCATTAAAATTAAGGAATTAATCAAAATGTTCAATAATGCAGCTATAATGCCTTTCTTTCGGTTAAATTTGTGTTTGAAGTTTTTTGTAAATGTAAAGAATATGAAATCTCATAACTGGCGTTAAATTTACAGGCCTGCACTTACAGTTTGGAAAATTGAATTTAAAATTTGAAACTTAAGCAAATAAAATGCAAATATATGAAATGAATATATAAGAATAGGTGTATACTTTCTTTAAATGCGGATTATTCTATTACTCTTCCCTTCTCTCGTCATGAACACAAGATAATCGAATTCATATAGGAAAAGAAGGAAGAAGAGAAGGCAGAAAATGCAGACGACCAATAGCTAAGAAAATTACTTGGAAGAAATCAAACAGAGGAAAATGTCATAATATTTCAGACATCAAACTTTCATAATATTTCAGACTTCAAAGTTTCATAATATTTACTTAGAAATGTATATGTATGTTAATACGTATTCTATAAAGCTTCGTTGTGCATAAAATAATATCTATTTTTGTTTTAGTTTCGATGACAATAATTTAGTAGGAAGACATCGAAACTATAATACGAAAAAAAACCATTACTTCTTCCAAATATGAATTTCTCATCAGAAATTTGCATTTTTTTAATCTTTTCGTTTATATTATTTAAGTATAAACTATCCCATCAGTATAAAATTGTGAAAATAAATATTTCCACTTTATCATAGAGTACCGCTGATGGGAAATCTATCAAAAACATCATTCCATTCAAACCCTTAATGGACTTGTCTAGACATCCGGACAAAAATATAAAAAATAAATAAAATTGATTTTAGTTACAAAAAAATTAAGTTATAATATAAGAATATGAAAGTATATTAATTAATTATAATAAAGGCAATATTTCTTGGAAAGACTAATGCAATTTACTTTTGAAATAATCTTGAAAATTTTTTATAAACAGTTAATCGTCATTGTGTGCTATGATTTCTGTTGTGTTTTTCCTTAAGTATACTGCTTAAAGTAATTAAAGAATCACAAAACTTTATTCTCATCCAACATACAAATATAATAAAAAATTTATTCAATTTGAATTAAGAGCTTCAAATGTATTGTAAGAGGAAGATTCTTTATGCAAAACATAATGAAATGTGCCAAATTTTTAATGGTATTTTGACTTTAGAAATGCATTCGTCAATTAAATTGTTTTCTATTAAGTCGAAAATAAATTGATAAATTATTCTTTGCTTGGTCAAAATCCGTCATAGATATTATTTTTCAGAATTCTTTTGAGCAATATCTCAAGCTAGTATTTATTAGAATCAATAACGTGTCAAACATTTCTTCAACTGAAAAAGAATATATTCGAAAGACAATAAGAAACTTTTTGAGAATTATTTCAAGAATGTCCCAAATTAGGATTTATCAGAATCAATAACTTGCCGTATATTTAATTAACTGGAATGGAATATATTCCTAAAACAAGATAGAAATTTCTTTTATGGCTCCTAATGTGTAATTGTTGATATTAAAACAATTGCGGATTATTGGAGATGTTTACAGATATTCTGTTCATGATCATTTATGTTCAAAAACGAAAATTCAATAATAATTATCTGCTCATTGGAGAGAACAAAACAACCATTTCGCTGCAAAGAGATCTTTTCTGGTATAGAGGAAGGGACGTATATTTAAAATATCTTCATCAACCTACTTTTTAATGCTGGTGGATATTTTTTAGTTATTTTAGCTGCAATAAAGTACAAGGCAAGGAAAATAACAATGGATGAATAACGAAGATAAAGAAAAAAAGAGTGAAGTTATATTCTCTTTAGAGACGAATAAGTCAGTCAAACGTTGAATCTTCACATATAATATAAAGAAAGTCGTATAAATATTATCGTAATTGGGGTTGTGATTGACTCCAATTATTGCGACATGTTAGAAAAATATTTTTTTTTTATTTTTTATTTTTAAACTTAAGAAATTAAGCAATTGATTTTGACTACAGAAGAAAAAGGAGAGAATAGCTTTTTAGAAGCCTCGCGCGTATCAATACACGGATGATAAGCAGCATGTTACACACAGCTGTAGTTTACAGATTTATTTTGATATATGATTTATTATAGGCGTTCATTACAATATAATACAAATTTCTTGCACGAAAGACCACAAATTACAATAAGAAATTCATGTGGATGCACAGACTTAGATATCAGCCGAAATAATTGCTTTATTAGGATTGATGGTCAAAGAAAAATACTCTCTAATCTTTCATTTTGTCGTATATTGAAGTCACTTTCAATGCCTCTATTTTAATGGACAACACACCTCGTTATCATAAATTTGGTTCTGTTGAAAACTTGCTTTTTGAACAAGGTATCAAGTTTATGAAATGATCATTTCCTCCTTACATGATTCCAACGACAAACATAATCAGAACTGAATGAAAAAAAGTTGTTTCTCCCTCATTATAACAATTCCATATCTAGGATCTTGTGGGAAAATGAGAAACAGAATCACTTTTAATATCCCAGTTCAAGTGATTGAGCAACCATTTTATACGTTGAAGAAGCTACATGCACAATTGATGTTCCATGAAAATTCAAGGAAAACAATTTGCTTCATTCCTGTTTAGCCGCTTAATTCCTTAGGAATAAAACAAGCCTAACTAATATTCTATAAAAATTCTAGGAAAACAATTTACTTCATGCTTTTGTGAAAATATTGTATCTTGAAATCTTCACAAATACTAGAATCGACCTTTGTCCTGCAAAAAAGAATGAAATATTTTCATAAACCATATTTTTAGACCCATGAGGTTTTAAGGCCACACAAAGAAATATTTATTCGAAATATTTTCATAAACGACAACCAGAACATATGTATTTGTTCGAAAATTCCCTTCCTTCCTTTTATATTACGGACAATATATTCGTGTTCCGCATACTAAATTCCAAAATATATTCAAAATTTTAAAAATAAACCTTATCTGAAATATGTATATGAAATCATAACATTGAATTGTGAAGTTTATTCGCAGATTTTATGTTGACTTAAATAGCAGATATTATGCTGACTTGCACAACAGATATTATGTTAATTTACACTAAATTGTGTAAGTTAACTATGTCTTGAGACTCAACTATGTTAACTATGTTTGTCTATGTTAACTATGTTACTAAACATAGTTGCCTATGTTAAGTATATTTGAGACTCAAGTATGTATCCATAGTTGAGTCTCAAACTATGGATACCTTAACATCAGAGCCAAGATCTGACAATATCCCCTCTGAGACTTTCCCAAATGAATAAAGTAAATTAATTTCCAAAAATATTTCAAAATAAAATTTATTTTTCCTAAAAAAGTCTCATAATAAAAACTTTAAAATTCCTCCTTCACATTAACGACCTGTGGAATGGCCATTTTAAATTTAAAAACATTAATCCGTTTTGAGTAAAATCAGCTGGAATTATTACCCCGAAACTCAAGAATAATCGCTTGCTGTGTCTATTTACCTAAATTCTGCAATACTTCCTCTAATTTATAATCACTCGCTGCTTCTATTCCAATTTTTTATACTTATAATAATTTTATTTGATCTGATCTTATTCAGATCAAATTTTGTTTCAGAGTTGTTATTTTTTTCGAAAGGACATCAGACTTCCGTTTCAAAGCACTAAAGTTTTGCAAAATGATCTTTAGTGACAAGCTAATTTTAGTTTTCTTACACAATTTTAAACATTAATTGATTTTTGTTTATGGCACTTGTCACAGACAAGCCCGTTGATGATGCCAGCGATTTTAAGGCGAGTATTAGCGTCTCTTGTTTCAGTAGCGCCATCTAGCGAAGGAGTATGTCAGCTAATCACGCGTCACAGCCCTTTTGACAAGATGGACTTCATTCACTCTATTACAGATCGTCATTTAGACCTGAATCAGAGAACAATAACTTCTGATCCAGTACTCTCAGTGGTATTGTCTCGACTTGGAGAACTTTGTGGTTAAGACAGATTTATGTGTGCACCAGCTACCAAGTAAATGGAGAATCTTCAACCGGTGGGGTTCGAATTCACAATCCTAGGGATGCCAATCCAACGCCATTACAAACCAGCCTACCCCGGCCTATTAATTGATTATTATTGGGAAGCAATGTGTACTATCATGAAGTGATAATATTTTATTTATTCTGCTTCATTTAAAATAGAAGTAATTCAAAATTATATACCGATAATTATTAGTAACATTAATTTTAATTAACTTATTTTAAAAAGAATTTCAAAATTTTAAGAATGGTCTAATGTTTAATGATTTAAAGAAATATTACGTTTCTTATTAAGTATTTAAAACTACGTTAAATATCACTGTCTTAGATTTCAATTTCATTTTTAATGTAAGAATATATCTTCGGTAAGATTATGGAGTTTTTTTTTTTGGTAAACTAATACATTAATTACGAAATTCTTAATTGCACCCCATTCAATAATTATCGGCATGGAAAATTTTTGATAAAACTGTAGTAATGGAACCAGCAATGTATTTTTTGAAATAACTTTTCTGTGAGCTTTCATCAATTATTATGCCTTTTCCTGCCATAATTGCATTGTCGCATTTTAGTTTTTACTCTCAATTTTCCTCCATTTTTTTATTTTAAATTTTTTCAGTTTGATACTCATCTTAGATTTTTTCGTAGAGGTGTATATAACAAATCTTGTTTATATAAATTATTTACCCCTTTCCTGAATTGGCATGTATTTTGGGGTTGCGTAGAAATGATTGATAATGCATTAAAAAATACTCATTTTATGTAATAAAAATGATCATGATTAAATTTAAATCATATAATTTACCTTATGTTGTTATAATAAACAATTTATTTCAAGTTATAAGCATATAAAAAATACTAATTGTCATAGCATTAATGAATGACATTGTTTGAGTTTCTCAAATTGCATCTTTTAGAAGAAATCGCATATTTAAAAAACCCGATTTTTTTTATATACCACAGATAGCACTTAAAACTAAACTTTCATCAATTTTTCAGAAACATTTTAAGATAACTGATTATTCTGATACCCTGATCATGATTGCTAATGACATTAAAACAATTTTTCATGAAAAAAATATTAATGAAAAATTTATATCAGATGATCATTATTTTGAAAACTGATTTATTTTTAGATACTTCAAAGAAATGCTGATAAAAATATAAATCAGATTATTGAAAATTTACTTACTTTAAGAAAATGAGTATAAAATACTGCCATTAAAATTTATCCAACATCATAAAAGCGGTCGACAATTGTTTTGTCTCATGCGACAGTTGTTTTATTTCTTTCTAATGAAAATCCAATTTTCGATATTGAAAAAGATGAAAGAAATCTTTGATTTGAAAAATCATAGAGACTCTTTAAGTAATTATTATACGTAATGAACCAATTTGTGGTCCTTTTGATTCCTTTACATAATTTTATTCGCCAATTCGAGAATGGGATTTTAATTAAAAATCAATTCGAGACAGAAAATAAAATTATCTGCGACATTTAAATTCTTAATGATGCAATTTCCGTTTTTTATTGGATTGTGGATGAAAAGTAGTTAGGACTTCTAAATGTAATGAAATAATCATGAATATAAAATCAATTCTTAAATCCATTCCATTTTGGAAATCCAAAATCATTTTTGACCTCATTGTTTTCATTTAGAATAATCAGTTTCAATTATAAATTTTGAAGATTCTTTATCAATAATTAAAGGAGCTATGAATCACTTGTGCAAATCATAGTACTTATTAATGTTTTAGACTTGATTTATCTGTCTTCAGAATATGTTTTTAATTCTTTTTAATCATTACAAAGATAACGTGTGTGAAATATTATATTTATTTCTGTCTCAAAACGCATAACTAAATTAAATGCATTGTTGAAACTTATACTATAATATATTTTGAAAATTCCTTACAGAGTAATTAGCATGGAAATAATTTTGTATCTGTCAAAAACTAAATTTTTGGATTTTAACACTTTACTGATGGTACTTATAAATACCGTTTAAGTTTTTCATGGTACTGTTTTAATTGAAAAGTTCTAAGTGACATTGAGACTCAATGAGACTTAGAAGTTCACTTCAATGAAGTAAGTTCTTCAGCTGTTAGACTGCTACTCAAACTCAATTCTCGTTGAAAGCTTGCTAGAGATAAATATATAAAATAATGCGGAAGGTGGATGTTTAGAAATTTGGAAATCTTCCATGAATTTCCATATATAAAATACTTATTCGTTTTGCATTTTGGGAAGTTATACATTTTTTCTCTACTTTATTTTTTATATCGTATACAGAACTATTTCATAAAATTGATATTTTACTTTTTGTATCTGTCAAATTAGCATTGAAATTTAAAATTATTACCAAATAATAGTGCTGCATTGAAACAAGGCAGTCGACTCTTCATGGCCGAATGGTCATAGCACAGGTCTCTTAATCAAGAGATCGCGAGTTCGAATCCCGCTAGAGACAATGCGATTCACCGTCTGTGTAGATATTTAATTCCTTGATTTTATGTTTTCCTTTATTTCATGTTCCAGAAGATTCTAGACATTTCTTTAGTTTACCAGACAAGTGTTCTGGACTTTTCTTACTGTCTCGGGAAAAGTATTCTGGAACTTTCCCTGTTAGTATAAAAGCAGATCTGTCATTCACTGTGTTCAGAGTTTGAGTTAATAAATTGGTTTAGCTCTAATTCTTGTCATTGTGATGTCATCATCTAATTCTTGTCTAATTCTAATTCTTGTTTAGCTCTAATTCTTGTCAATTCTCTAATTGTGTCATTGAGTTCTACACTAAAGAACCTACGTGACAATATAATGTTATTATTACAATTAAATAGTGATTCCATAAAGTCCTGTCCATTCTTCTAAGCTCAAAATTATTTTCCATCTAATTAGCGATCCTCTTTATGTTAAAAATTTTACTACAATGTATTTGTTTGCTCCTCAATTATGTATAATTAAAAAAGTTAGCACGCATTTTAAAAACCTTTAAAAAATTCAATAATTAAATGTCTAAAGTAGTATAAAAATGAATATAACCCAATATATCCAGTAATGGGCTTTAAAGTTATCCAGGGAAAACATTCAATTTCAATTGATTTTCAATTAAGAATTTGGGTAAAATTTTGATTTTTTTTTTTTTTTTTTTTCCTTAATAAGCGTTTACAATTGAAGAAGAAATTCGATTCTCTACGTCAAGCATTTTGTCCTGAAGCGTGTTATAGCAATTTGTGTCTCAATATGACTATGAATAAATTTACATATAATATCCAGCCTATAAAAATTTCATATTAAAAATACTAATTATCCGATTTCATCAATTATTTAAGATGATAAGAAAAATCATATAATATTGGATAGATCCAAATTTATACATAATGCTTTCTATAAAGAGATTATTATAATTGATTATATTATCAGATAAAGAAAGCAATGTCAATCCCTATAATTCAAACAGAACTAATTTTTTCCTGTAAAAATTATAGTAATAATCAGATAAAACTTTAAATATTATCGTGAGAAATCTAATTGCAGAAAAAAGTGGGCAGGCAAAGTCATAGACAGACTCTCCGATCTGCCCGAAAAGAACACGGAAAAACCTGAATGACCGGACTACCGCGACAGCAACATTGGCGGGAACTGTGGTCAAGTCATAAGGGCCATCACCGGTCACGGCACAACCCTTCTCTAAGGAAGTAAGTCTCGTCATCGATGGTAGGAGTCAGACATCCGCTTTTTCGTGAACCACATGGGTGGCGAGAACCAACTACCATGCTGGAAGTATCTCATCCTCAGTTACGAGGGGAAAAAATGGGCAGGTAAATTGTCTGTAAGTAGTTCTAAATATAAGATATTACTTGCTTTGATATTGTTCATTTTATAGTTGCCTTTGACAAATTCTCTTTCACAGTAATTATGATTTTGATGATTAAAATATTATGAACTTCATTTATTCCCAAAATTTCAACAAGTTCAGGTTTTAGGTCTAGCTTCAAATTCAAGTAGGAGACGCAAGTCTGTAGTACACAAAACTTTAATGGTGACAAATCGCGTTCAAAAATACCTGGCTAAAATAGGAAAGGGCATCTGTGCTTGATCTTGAATGAGTTATTTGTTTAGTAAACAGAGTACTCTTTAACCACTTCAGGACCAGCGCGTGGAGAATGAAGCACTCTCGCAGGATCAAGCGTTCCGAAGTGGAGCATTAACACGGGCCCACGCAGTTTTCGCAGTTCAGTTTAATTTTTCATAAAAGTTTCATATAAATTCATCATTTAAATTCAATGGCTTCAATTTCATAAGTAACATTTGCAATATACTATTACTTAATATATATTAATATAAAGATTATATCATTAATAGAAATGAATGAAATAATCAAAACACTTAACTTTTAACTATACACACGAAAACAGATCTTATACACATGAAAACAAAGTTATAAATATAAAAATTGTATAACATTTCACTCTCTCATGCAACAGACATCTGAATGCACTTTCCCATATTCTTCTAACGAACAAAAAATCTAAAGCAATCAACAAGAACGCCGTGGCCCCTTTAAATCACAAGTGTATTGTCAGAGAGCCGTTTGTTTATATCAGTAAATCTATCAAATCTAGAATTGCGGAACAGAAACCAATGACTGATAGCATATGAAGGTCAAATATCCTACAATTAGACCGTTAAATATTTCACTCTTTTTATTTTGGGAGGCAAAATAAAACTAATCAAAAGCAAACAAAATACTATGTAGTGATCCCGAAACTGCAAGCAACAAATCTATTCCCGCTACATAAACCGATAAGCATTACATCATTTCCCCACTTAGTCAAGATATAAACAAAAAAAAAACAAAAAAAAACCAGAGTAAAATAAATCATGACCTTTTAAATGCCCAATCCTCTCGAAAGGGCGGAACACGTACAATTGCTGACATGTTTAAATACTCGAGATCAAATAAAAAATAAAGATCCGAACCAAAAGCGTATAATGAAGGTCAGCACTCTGTGAGATACACTTCGAAGTTTTAACGGACTTCCACCGCCATCTAGTGTTGTTTAAAAATTTAAATAAAGTTTTCCAAGTAGAAATCGTACCTTCTTCTTCTTGCGTACAGCCGACCACCCCGCCACCACTGAACGTAGCAGTATCGACAGGATTTGTTGTGGCCGACTGCTATCTTGAGTATTGTCCATCCTTCCATTGACCGATTTGTCAAACTGACATTCTCCTCTAGGTAATTGGCCACAAAGTGGTCAATTATTGTCCTTCTGCCTTATCTACAAACTCTCAAATAGTTGGTAAAAAACTGACAATTTTTGACATCATGTCCTTCAGAGTTTTAAGATTACCTGGTACCATCAGTACTGTACTTAAGTCATTATTTATAATTTTCAGATTTTTTCTTAACTCCGAAATTTCAATACATTCCTTTAAATAGTGGTAAACAGTACCGATTCCTCCACAAATGCATTTATTGTCCTGCATTCTTCCAAATCTTTGGAAATATGCAGGAAATCTCCCATGTCCTGATATAATTTGAATTATCAGTGGATGGTATCTTCTTATTTTTATTTCTGGATTAGGAATAAAATCGAAAGTTACTCTTCCGTTCTTGGACATATACCAACTGTCAAACCATTGCAGCTTTATTTCTTCTCTTATTTCCCATTTTAAGACGCCATTTGATTTGGGGACAACCATATCAACACCCTCTTTCTGTGCCGCCAACTTTGCATATTGATCCGCCTTTTCATTACCATAGATCCCAATATGGGCCTTAACCCAATTCAACTCTATCCACTTGTTAGTTTTTACACTTTTTATCTTTTCTTTTATCGTCCATATTTCCTTATTACAATTGTGAGAAGATTGTATGGCTTGTAGGACTGAGAGAGAATCTGAAAAAATTGAGCACTTCTGTCCGTCCTCCACCCTTTCACAATATTCAATGGCCATCTTTAAAGCTTGAACTTCTGCCTGGAAACTTGTGGCATGGTTCGATAATTTCACAAGACTTTTATCGATCTCTTTCCCATAGTAGTATACTACTATTGCAGCTCCTACTTTATTTTCATCTTTTGAACCATCTGTAAAAATTTCTATTCCATCCATATCTGGGATTTTAACTTGAAAACCGTGACTAAACCATTCTGTAGGATGTTGTTCGAATTTGTCAAAATACATCTCATAATCATTTTTGCTGAAGCATTTGTTTCCTATTTTAACTTTATTACTAGAAGTTCTTATTTGAAATTTAGTGAAAATTTCCGTTGCTCTGAGGTCCATTGGCAAAATTCCCGTTATCACTTGAAGCGCTTCTGTAGAAATAGTTCTATAAGCCCCAGACATAATGATGAGAGGGCGCCGTTGGATTGAATTTAATGTTTCTCTGATTTTCTTTAGATTTAGCCGATGTCCCCATGCTCCGTGCCCGAAAAGAACAAATGGCTCAATGGCCCCAGTGTAGATTCTTCTTAGATGGTATTTCCTTTTTCCATAAAATTTATCCGCAACTGTCACTAGTTTATATGTTAATACATCCACTTTTTTCTTGACCTTATTAAAATGTGACGTAAATGTTAATTTACTGTCCCATGTAACTCCCAAGTACTTAATTTGATTTGACACATTTATGTTGTTATTGCCTATTTTTATGTTAGGCGGATCTGTTAATTTTAAACGTTCTCCAAATGTAATAGGCATTTGAATTGTTTTCCTTTCATTAAACTCAAGTTTATGAATTTTGCCCCATTTTACTAGCCTATGAATTATTTGTTTTCCTTTAATTTCCAGTTCATCTTTTGTTCTTCCCGAGATTATTAGTAGCACATCATCGGCATACGCCTGCATAAAGCAGTTCACTGGAAGATTGATTTTAAATGCAGAATTCATAACCAAGTTCCAGAATAACGGTCCGCTGCACGAGCCCTGTGGCACTCCTCTATCCATTATAAATTCCCAATTATTCTCTCCATCTTGGTAAATACATTTCCTTTCATTTAAGTAATCTTTAATCAATTCAAAAAGATTGCTCGGGCAATTCATTTTTATAAGGGCATATAAAATGCTTTTCCTCCATACGGAATCAAATGCTCCAGCTACATCCAAAGATATAACTGTTGTTTTTAGTTTTTGATTCATCGCACCTTTTATTTTACTCCATAGTGCATTTTGTGCTGTTTCACAAGAGTGGTTATATCTAAAACCATATTGATCATGATGCAGTCTATTTTGTGCCGTTAATAAGTGCTGTACTCTTTGAGTTATCAGTTTATCCAAGATTTTACTTGCTGTGGTTAGCAAACAAATTGGTCTATAGGATTTAGGATCCTCTAAGTCTCTATTAGTTTTAGGAATTAAAATCAGTTTTGCTACTTTCCACTGATTAGGGAACGCACCTAATTCTAGGCACTTGTTGTATAACTCTAAAAGTATGAATGGATTCTTTCTGTTAATTTCAGCAAGCATCTCCATTGGGATGTTGTCTAATCCAGGTGTTTTCTTTTTGGCCATTTTATTAATCGTTGTTCTTATTTCATTTATTGTAAATATTTTATCTTTTTCTTTTGTTTTATATAACTCAATACTTTTCCTCATTTTCTTCTGCTTTTTACTTTCTTGTTGGGATTGTTCCTCTTTGAAAAGGCATCCCACAATAGTTTCTATAGTTTCTTTTGTATTATTGGTTTTTGTACCATCCTGTTTTTTGACACCGTGCAAAACTGTTTTCCTTTTCATTTTATCTGCCGCTAATTTATAAGGTAGCTCAAAAGGGTTCATTCTCGTTATTTCGCTACATAACTTTTCAAAGCATTCAATACTTTTCTTTCTTAACATCCCTCTGTATATTGATTCATTCTTTTTATAAATTTGTCTTCTCTTCATTCTCTCTTCAGTGTTTTTACATCGTTGGTATCTATGCCGCAAGGCTCTTGTCAGTTTTCTTTGTTTCTCCAGTTCAGTGTCCCACCAGGGGACCCTGAGATGATTTGTCTCTTTACTGTTCGATCTTTGGCTAATTCCTTGAATGAATTCTGTAAATTCTTCTACCCATACTTCTAAATCTTTTTTAGTCTTTATCCTTTGCATTGTTTCTCTTATATCAGCATATTTTTCAGCCACTTGAAAACTAATTTTTCGAATTTTCCACTTGCTTAATTTAAATCTTTCTGCTGAAACAACTTTGTCACCCATATTAATTTGAAAATCCAAAAAGCCATGGTCACTCAAAGTACTTTGGATTACCTTCCAGCCCATCACTTTGTTATGCAGGTCTTTAGTTGATAAGGTGACATCAATCCAGCTTCTTCCACGTGCAGATTGGAACGTTGGCAATGAGTTTGGATCATTCCAAATAACAAGGTTCTTCTTAAAAATGAATTCTATAAACGAGCCGGCTTCATCTTGTGGTCTATGATCGGGAATTTCATTTCCCCACAGTCGACTATGAAGATTGAAATCTCCTCCAATAAGTATGGATGATGTCCCCAACTGTTCAAACAGATTTCCAAGTTCTCTGCAGATTTCTTCTTTATTGTGAGTCGGTGGGAAGTATGCCGATACCATAGTAATTTCACTATTTCCCACTGATAAATTGGCTGCTACTATGTTTTCGCTAGTAAATCTTGTCAAAACAGAAATATCTTGGTTTCTTACTGCTATAATCGCCTTCCCGTAAGGGTGAGAAATTATTCTCCATCCTAGGGGAAGTCCTATTATTTTTCCTTTCATTGTATATGGTTCTTGTAACAAGTAAACATCTGGAATATTGTCCCCAAACAAATTTGGGAGTTCTTTTGTTGCATATTTACCCCGACCTATATTATGTTGAATAACACGCCAAGAGTAATCATTGAAAGGCTTATTATACATAGTTCGTCTGTTTAATCAACTGATCTCTCTCCCTGATAAATACAGGGCAATGCTCCGATGTTGCAATATGATCCGTTCGAATCATAATTTTTGTTCTTTTGCGATATTCTTTACAGTTTCTGCATTCTGGATTTTGCTTTGTGCAATTTTTATAGTTATGCATTTCCAAGCACTTGGAGCAGCTATCTTCTTTTTGCATACATTTAGATCGAACATGCCCAAATTTGAGACATTTGAAACATCTAAGGGGTTCCACAAATTCTCTAAATCTATACGATCCGAAACCACACTGTAATCTTGCTTTATCTTTAATTATTCGGAACGCTTTGGGGTCCAAACTTATAACCCAGTGAGACGAGCTGCCTCTTCCTTTTTTCCTAAATAGAACCCGCATATTCCCTACTATGTAATTGCTTAGCTTGATTTGATTGAGAAAATCCAATTCCTCCTCCTCCCTGGGTCTCTCACTCTTTTCCACATCATATATAATGATTTGAGGCATTCTTATCTGTGGAGTAGTAGCCTTGCATACATTTTGCAAATTTGTATGACTGTTAATAGCATCTTTTAACTTTGTTACCATTTCCGGTGTTTCAACTTGAATCAGAACTCCATTTCCCATTGCTGGCTTCAAACCCATAATTTTAATTTCCATCCCCTTTGGGCTGATATTCGCTTCTAACGTCTTTCTCATTTTAATCGATGTGTCAATTTCCTCTGTAATTGGTCTAACCACCAGTGTAGGCAGGTTTGCTTTAGGTCTTAGCAATGGTGATGTTTTATTATCGTTTTCATTCGCGTTAATTATTTTTTGTTGAATTTGATTCCTTTCTTCCCCCAACAGCTTTTTAGAGGCTTGGATCCTTCTAATAAACGTTAAACCTGGTTTTAATGGAATTTTTTTCCCCGCTATACCATCACTGTTAAGATTTTTCACCACATTTGCGAATGTTGGTCCATGATTATCATCTGTTGAATTCATTTTGGTTGCTGAAGAATTTGACAAAACTTTCAAAAATAAGTCTCTCAATTCTTCAGCCGCGTTACCTTCAATCCTATATTTACTGATAATATTTTCAAATGTTTCCAATATTCCCAGTGGGCCAAAGGGTTGCTTATTTTCCTCTGGTATTTCGTTTTCACTTGCATCTACATTCTTTGCTTTTTTAGCATTTGCAATACCATCATTTCTTTCTTTCTCTTTGGCTTTAAGAGGAATGCACGGTCTTTTATCTTTAGGGAGATTTTCCCCTGTTTTCATTTTTACATTTTTCTTTTTCCGTTTTGTGGCCATTTGCATTTTGCTGTCCGTCTGCATTGACGGTTCAATTATCTCATTTGAATCAGAATCCGATGATTTTTTAAAGTCTTTATATGTCAATCCTTTAAATCCTTTAATTGGAGTTGGTGTATCGGGGATTATCATTCCCGCTCCTTTTGGCGAGTAAAATAAATTCTCATCATCAGTTAGAATATCGCTATCATCAGCAAAGTGTTCCCTATCCGTCTTGTTTATGTCTGATTCCATTTTTTTCCCCACAAAGTCTAAATTTCTAGTGCAACAGAGAGTAAAGCTTAAGCAAGCTTTTAACGAAATGTTTGGAAAGCTTTCCCAATTTTAAATTTGAATTATTAGAAAAGAATGTAAAAAAACTGTCCAAATAAAATCAATAATTTTTTTTTGCACCAAAAAACCATCAAAAGTGTAACAAGAATTTCTTCTAATTAGATGCACTAAAGAGAACTGATATTTTCCAAACAATTTTGTTGTCAACTAATAATCAACACATTTATGGACACTTTCCATAAATTGGAATTTAAAATGGGTAAAAAATCACAAAATAAGAGTCTGCACAATAAAGAAATCTTTCGATACAGAAGAACAATATCCGAGTCCTGCAAATAGTTCATGCACTGAACGCAGATATCGATAGCAGTTTCTAAAATGGTAAACAAACAACAAAATGGCTACCCAAACAAGTGGGCGTTTCTGCCACAACTACACTTCAGAAAGTCAAAAGCTTCTAAGATGCTAAAGAATTTTGGAATAAAATTCAAAAACCTGTTACTCCAGGGTTTCAGCTACACTTGATCATCACATTCAACAGAAATTATCCATCATTTTTCATTTTATAGCCATATTTTGAAGAGCACAAGAAAATATCAACCACGCCGATCACTGCGGATCCGAATTCCAGTAGAAATCGTACCGGCGTGATCGTGGGCCCATAGAGACGAAACGGTTGATCGAGTATATGAATCCATGGGCCGCGTAGGGAGACTCGCGTGATCGCGTGCACGTGATCATAGCTCTGAAGTTCAGTATGTGTTACAGAAAAGCACAAAGTGCATATTTGTCAGACAGTAAAAACATTTTCCTATCATCTTCATCAACGGAAAGAATTCCCTTCAATATCTTATTAACAACCGCCATTGTTCTTTCAGTAGATGTTATGATTTGCATCATATAATTTCTGTGATATCAATAAATTGCAATTCAACAATTTGTTTTGAATAAGTTTCATTAAAATTATTAGTAATGTATTGTTCATTAATACAATTATTTTTTTCTACAAATTTCTGAAAATAATTCATTTTATTGTGATTTGGGATCATCAAAATGGAATCCGTAGACATGAATTTGTAAAACTGATTTGAATTCAATGTTCCAGATGCTAATAATTTTTTTAACATTTGTATTATTTTAATAATATATTCATATTACTTATATATTATACTTAAAATATCATTTGGAGTGATCAAACTGTATTAAAAAAATCAAAATGAAGCTTTTGAATATCGAGAATTTTTTTCAGGAGAATTTATTTTCTATTCAAAAAAAGTTTATAGATTAATTCAGGTTTTTATAAACAATATTTAAATTATTTACTGAACTCATAGAGAATCATGAGTTCTAAAGAATGTGAAAAAGTCTAAAATGAACTAATTTCTCTTGTTACGTTTTTTTGCATTTAATAAAAGTGCAAAACATTCTTTTTTTGTAAAAAAAAAAGAAGAAGAAAAAAAAAAAGAGGAAAATCTTATAAGCAAACCATGAAGTTTTTTTTCTTTCCTGGCAGAAAATGTAAATTCAGAAGATCTTTTATTTTTTCTAATTAATTAACGTTTAAAGAGGAACAAAATTCTTTTAATTATTTTAAACTCACCAGAAAAGAGCAGAAGAAGAAAAAAAAAAAAAAAAACCTCAAAGAAAATTTTAATGCGTAACACTGTTTTGTATTAGTTGGGAAAACGGCCAAAATATTTCTTGCATTTCTTTCTTTTTTTAAGTACGTTAGTTTGAATGGGGGAAAAATGGATAATTAATATAAAGAAGTAAATTATAAACCGCCAGAACTGACCTTCAAGAAATCTTGTTTTTTTTTTTTTTTTTGTCGTATAATACGTTTTCAAAATAAAAAAAAAATTCTGATATAGATTTATAAAATTTCACTATACTTTTTCGTTTTGGTTTTAGTTTTAGACAATGAATAAATATATTTGTAATCTCTTAATTAAAGAAACGTATTACAAACGTACGTACAAAATCCTTGTAATTAAAGAAACGTAGTGAACAATAGTGTTTTTTATAATCAATTACTTCATGGCTTTTTTTCCTAAATAAAAATATTAATTCATATTCCTGTGTAATTATTTCTACCTGTTTTTAGAAAAATACTTTATTCTTTTAAAAATATTAATGCTTTGTATATGTATTAGATCTTTACATATTTTCTCTTCTTTTTTTCATTTCGAAATAGAAATATGAATTCAGATATTTTATAATGGTAGAAAGAACACGAAAGAGTGTTTAATAAAAGGTTGACTTCTGTATATACATAAAATATTCTTTTCATATTTGTAATACTTAAAAGAGGAAACAAATTAAAAAATAACAATGGAGTAATAATTGTTTTATTTGTTAATAAAATAATTATTATACTTTATTCATGATATTCTAAATCTTATTCCTATAATTTATGTAAGTATATTGTAAACTACGTAATTTTTTTGGAGAAATTTTGAAATTCATTATACATTTGAAAGTGTTGAGAATATCAAAATCGTAAGTTTATTGAAAGTAATTACGACAAAAATGAATAAAATAATAAAGTATTAATATAATAATAAAATAAAGTATCTTCTGGATTTTAATTTGCAGATTCTATAAGAATTTCATTAAATTATTCAAAAAGACATAATATTGCTGTATTTATTTCATTTGAGAGATTTATAGAAAAACTTTAAAAATTGATACATTTCATTCAGAAAGTTTACAGGAAATAATAAAAGTATATTTCATTGTAAAAATTATGAGTTACTTTTTTAAAATTTCATTCTAATTACTTCGTTACATAACTAAAAGATGAACACAGAGTATATTTCTTTATCCTTCTCATTTACATATATTTTAATCAGATAATTTTATCATTTGGGGTTTGAAAACTAATAAAAATTCGGGAAACATTTTATTAATAAGATTTATTCAGCGATTATTAAATGTATTCATTGAAATCAGTTTAATTATTTCAAAATCCCTGATCATAATGGAGAAAAAATTGACTAATAAATATCAAAGTTCTTTTATGTTCATATTAATGGTTTTATTATTGCTGATAACTAATAAGAAAATGAATTTATTTTTCAGGAAACAAGATGTGAGGATTTCTTTTAGTTTTTAAAAAACTTGGTGACTCGGAATTTATTTATTTTCTATTTAATTACCATCATTTTTAATTATATCCATGACCTAAAAAATCTTCAAAACATCGTTCTCTTTTTGTCTGCCCAATTAGGTTATCCAGATACTTCCTGGTTTTTATTTATTTTTAAATTGCATATGTTACTGCTCAAAATTAGATTTCAAGTTATGACAGTATTTTATGCTTATTAAAATGTACGTTTATAATGAAATGTGGTTGTTTAGTACCTAATTTAGATATTATTTTATTATATGCACACCTTTAAACATTACTTATTGAAATATGAAATGAATGCATCTCAGACTTCTTGCTGAGGATGTAAGTTAAGTGGCACTCATGATCGCCAGACCTTACTCCAGAGAGCTTTTGATGGTGGGTATAGTTAAAGACTCGTATCTACCGTGGTTCTCCATCTACTTTGATGGAACTAAAGTGAATGTAGCCTGCATTCTACACTCAGGTGTAATAGGCGTAGTTGCGCGGCTCATTTGCTTAATACCTTGTGGTGGTGCCTATGTTGAACATTCTTTGCTTTCAAATTAAATGCGTTGTGTTAAGTTATTGTGCTCTGTTTTTATGATTTGCTTAAACCATCTCAGTTTCACCTCTAAAAGCCATATATCTGTCATTTTTTAAACATTTTAACGGGAAAAAATCAAAAGGCTCTTTGAACATATTCCAGCAAATCGCAATTTTTTTAACATTACTTTTTTCTTTATCATATTTCTGAAGTTTACACGAATTTATGACGGACTTTGTATCTTAAAAAGTTATAATACTTTGTTCAATTTAAGCAAAGTAATTGCTTAGATAATAATAATGAACTCTTGAAATTTGGGGGAAATGGACTTGAGCCATTTTCAAAATAAATAGTTCAAACATAAAATAGAAGAATGGCTTAGTATAAGACGTTGACATATAAAATGAAATACAAAGACATGGCAAAACAATTTAGCAAGTTATGTTGGAAAAAAAACATTTTTATTTGCATTCTTTTAATATTTTTCATTATTTTTTTTTTCAATTTTTTTTTCTAAAGATTTATGCATAAGTGTTTTCTAGTATGGATTTGATTGCAAAGTTACAGTATGCATTTCTTTATATTGTAATTTCTACATAACTATATCTTACCAAGAATCTTCCTTAATGAGAGATTTCGACTGTATGCATATTTTTTATAAATGTTCAATGAATTTTTTAATAAATATGTATTAAAATCAATAACTGATTTTTCTATATTTCTTTGAGAAAATGAAGGGCCGTAAGGTATATTGAAATCAAAGAAATTTTTTAAAGGCAGGTTCCACAACATTATCAGAAAAACAAATCATGATTCAGAAGATTCGAAAAGAAATTTCATCAAAGAAAATGATAAATAATATCATTTAGATGAAGCTTGAAAACTATCTTATTTTAAAGGCACTGATTTACATACCTAAAAAGTGATCACATAATTTAGTTTATCTTTTTTTCCATGTATTACACTTCAATCAGATAAATTAAATCAAACTTTCATGTCCTTTCGGGAAATAATTAGATTAAGAATACCGTTCATTAATAAGCTTAATGCAATCATGATTAGATATATTAATAAAAATCAATTTAGTAATTGATAAATCCTGATGATAATGTAGAACAAAAAGTTGGAAGATAATCATCGATGTTCTTATTATGCAATTATAGCTTTATTAAATGCCAGAAGATATTGGGAAAATCAGCTCCTACTTGTTCAAGCAAAATGAACAGGATTCATATCTAGGTTTCTAATAAATTGATAATGAATTGCCTCCTGTATTTCCCTATATGTTTTAAGAGAGGATAAGCCATCAAATAATTCCAGTAATTTGGAAAATTAATTTTTTTTTCAAAAATTTTAAAACAGTAAAACTACTACAGAAATTCTTTTGTTCATTATGATTTAAAAAAACAGCAACTCTAAAGAAAATTATCTAATTACTGTAGTAATGTCATACTTTGTAAAGCCCATAATTATTCAATTTTTTATAAGGAAATTTGGAATTTTTATGAAGTCAGAGGTATTTATTTAGATAAATTTCCAATTAATTAAATTTCAAATACTCAGTGAATTTATTTAAGTCTAATTCCCGAATTTCTATTCGCAAAATTTTGGTAATTGTAGAAATATATCTACGATTTTACATTTTAAAATGAAACGAATACATTTACACTGCCGCTAATGTAAAAAATAATTTGATTTTCTGAGAAGAAAATAATTAAATTACACACACACACACACACATCTATATATATATATATAATAATTTATGTATTTTTACATTTCTAAAATGTTTTATATTTTCTTTAAAATGTTATTTTTTGTGTGCGTTATCAAAAATTTGTTAGTGTCCTTTGTTTACACCTCTTTTTAAATGAAAAAGAAGATATTCATTAACAGTAAGAGTTAAGAAATTTTGAGATAACCATTTCACTTACAATTTCAATTGACATCTAATAATAAATGAAAAATTAAGATTGCATGTCATTGCAGAAATGGAAGTGTGTTAGAGACAATCTTATAAACATGATTCTTTCAGAGATCCGGATATTTCTAAGAAGAATCAACCAACAAAGGTACAGCCAATGAAAGCCAAAAATAAGTATCAAAAATTAAAGAAAATCTTTTACCATTATCAGATCTCAAGGAATGATTAAACTATTAACTTATGTATGATTCAATATTATCATATATGACTTAGAGGAGAAAATAATTCCATTACATTTGTGGGCAGACAGTTCTATGAAGAAATTTTTTACTCAAGAATCATCAATTTGGAAATTGAATCTTGTCAAAAATTAATCCCAAAATACCAGTAAAATGGTATTGCATCTTTATTTCATGAATTAAAGAGTTCGAAATATATGCACAGCACATATTAGGAATAAAAAATATTATTTTTGATTATTCAGATTTTTTATAGCAGTGCACTGAAAAGATAAGTAACAAAATTAGAATATCATTTGTTACCAAAGAACAAATGCCAAGAATTAAAAAAAAATGACAGAAACAATGAAACTGCCAAGACGCTATAAATGTACTAAATAGAGTTGCTGAAAACCGCAATTTCATTTGGAGATCCTTTTTCTTTCAACTCAGTTTCAGATCTCAATTATATTTCCTAGTAGATATCCCGCTAACCTACATTAAAGCCAACTTTTTTATCTATTAAAAATCTGCAGTTCCGAATCATTTAGAAAGATTAGCTTCTAGGTTTTCAGCCACTGAAATTCGTTAGAGATTTTCTTAGATTCATTCCCAAAGGCCTCCTTGAGCTTCAAATAAATTAACATATCTTTTTACGTGGCAGATTTCCAACTTAAAAATTAGTTAAAATAATACTGTCTTTTTATCTTTTTAAATCTTGGTCCCACCTAGAGAAATGAATCTTTTTTCTTCTTCATTCTAATGCAATAGGGAAAAAACGTAATCGTTTTCTAGAAAAGTAGTTTTCGTTTTCGTCGTTTCTCCCGATAGATTTCGTGCGAAACTCTTATTAAAGAAGACTTGATTTCACCCTTATAAAATCTTTAGTTGTATTCTTTTAGGAAGGTTCATTTTTATTGTTGAATACTAGGATCTGCTATCGTTCGATCTACCACGACATGTTTGCTTAAATTTGCATTTCCAAATGTATCTTGTACGTTTATTGTCAATTTTATTATAAGTTTGTCTGAAAGTAGTTTTTTTTGTATCTTTTACAATAGTGCCGCTGTAGGGAAGCAGAACCCTCAAATATGGTCCTTAATACTCAACCATAATTCCTGCCAATGCTATGGCGGCGTCTAGATTATTAATTTATAACATATGCCTTTGGCAAGGCGGGAATGGGAATTTGTGTTATATTTCGATAGTTCTGTTAAGGAAAAGACTTGTTTCTGATCATCTGAATGCTCAAGAAGCAATATCATTCCCCAGTATTTTTTGCTAAAGTATTCGAAGAAAATGATCCAGTTAAGGCGTATCAATATTAATAATTCAGCACTTTTAAAATAAAATTTCCAACCTAGGAACAAGCGATTAGAAATGTTGGGAACAATGGTCCGAGAAACAAAAAGATGTGAACATTAATGTTACTCTTATCTACGTATCAAAATTTGTCTTTATGCAATGAAATTTGACTGTCCCTCTGAATTTGGAAAGAAATGGTTCCTATTTTATTGCAAAAATAATGAATTAATGTGACGTGTTTAATTTGACTTGATTGCAATGATGTATTTAATAAATTATTTCAATGTATTTGCTTTTTTAAAATAATTTATCTGTACAAAAAAGAGTTTTACTTGAAAACGTCTCAATTATTTTCGCCCTTAAGATGTTTAAGTCTATGTAATAATAACCACAACAATTAGATGTCATTCCCTGTCTATAGGGCAGCTTTTTAAAATGAGCAAACACTTTTAAATTTATTTTCCATTTCAACTCAGCATAACAGTGAGCGTGCCAAAAAGAGAAGAAAGCAACATTCGATTAACAGCATATATAAAGACAAGAGAATATAATTTCAGAATAAGGCTTTATTTAATAACACGAAATTTACAATATTTTTTAAACTGTGGGTTATATATATATGTGTGTGTGTGTGTGTGTGTGTGTGTGTGTGTGTGTGTGTGTGTGTGTGTGTGTGTGTGTGTGTGTGTGTGTGTGTGTGTGTGTGTGTGTGCTAAGATTACAAAATGTTATTCCTTCTTCGGTATCACGTGCTCACTAAGAAAGAGGTTTTACATTTTTTATTAAATTTTATTAAAGAAATAATTAAAGTATTGATCTTATTTTTTCACTACTTTCGATGCATATTACTGCATAAAAACCATATTAGCATCTCTTTAAAATAAAAAAAATAATAAGCTTCAGTGTTTGTTTATCTATTTATTTATGTTTGAGGATTTCAAGTATTTCAAGTTTTTTTTACCATCTGATTTATGTATATGTTACAACTATTCTTTTCATTGTTTATTGATTACATTTACACACACACCATTATCAGTTTTTGTGTGCATGTTATGGCTCTTATAATTAAGATGAAATGCTTAAAAATTATATGAAGATAGATGAATCAAGCTTTATATACTATAACGTCGCCCTTCTTTGGACTACAGATTCAAAACTGTTATTTATTTACCGTCGATAGTTTTGTTTAGCAAACATGCAATAAAATATTATACATATCAAATACAATATACAAATGAAATATCAAATAATTTGAATGAGAAATAAAATCAAGCTAAAGTGATTTTTGCACAATGAATACAAAATATTTAAATAATAAATGCGGTTCGCATGAAGCATTTATTTTAATTGACTAAATTTAAAAGTTAGTCAACAATCGTAAACTTTTTAGCAATAAACCAATGTTTCTAAAAAGTTTTATGTTTTTAATTTTTGACATCTTATATGCCAATAGATACAATAAATATTGTTTTGTAATAAAGTATTTCTGTTAAAGAATTTTTAATCAATCTCGAAGATTTCATTGTTACTACTTTAAAAAGTAAATGAATATTGGGAAAGTGGTCAAACACTCTATATTCTTCCAATTTTCAAGCCGCAAATTCACAAAATGTAATTTAAAATGCTAAAGACATTAGTGGGACTAATCTCAATCAAATCAAGAAAGAAAAAAAATCTAATATTTTTTTCTATCATCTTTCCCGTTGAAGTCTAAGCAATAGATTTTATTTTTCTTTAAATACGTTTGGAATAGTTAACGCACTATTGCGTGTTCTTCTAATGGCGACGAAAACATTGTAAATTCTTATCCAGGATCCACAGAGTTAATGCAAACGTTGATGAAATAAAGAATTATGCAAATGCGCTCTTTTAATGCTTCTCCCTCTGAGATGTCTCAAAGAAATCTTTTTTTTTTCTTTTCTTTCAGACCAACAAAAAGAGAAAAGTATGAATATGTGATTAAGTACTTAGTAACGCTCCAGAAAGCACTTTTTGTTTCACTTCTGCAGGAGACTTTTTGTTTTGTATCTTTTGAAAGAAAACACTAAACTTATTTCTTAAAAACTTTTTTTGTGCACAGGAAGCGAAAAGGCAATGGAAATAATGGATTGTAAAATGGTCCCCAATATGTGATAGTTTTGATTTTTTTTCATTTAATTCATTTATGGTAATCACCAGTGAACATTTTAATTCAGGAATGCCAAGGAAATGTTTGTAGCTGAAATGCAATTGTTTTCAGTGTTTATAACTATTTAAAATGAATATTGATTCTTCCTAGAGATCTTAATTTCTCGTTTACTCTTAATAAATTACCGCACCTTAACAAATTTTATTCGTGAATGTATCGTAAGAATGGAAATTGGAAAGAGATAAAAATTACGAAATCATGATTGGAATTTATAAAATTTAATTTAAATTATTATTACCACCCGGTAATGGGAATTAGTTTGGTTTGTTGATGATATTATTTTTATTTATTATATATACTATGAGAGATACGAATACCTGTAGGAGCATTAAATTAATTTTACCTAGAAAGGCATTTCCTAGTATAAATAATAATTAGTTTGGTATACCGAAGATATTAGTTTTATTTATTATACATACTATGAGAGATACGAATATCTGTAGGAGCATTAAATTAATTTTACCTAGAAAGCATTTCCTAGTATAAATAATAATTAATTTGGTATACCGAGGATATTAGTTTTATTTATTATATATACTATGAGAGATACGAATACCTGTAGGAGCATTAAATTAATTTTACCTAGAAAGGCATTTCCTAGTATAAATAATAATTAGTTTCGTATACGCAGATATTAGTTTTATTTATTATATATACTGTGAGAGATACGAATACCTGTAGGAACATTAAATTAATTTTTTTCTAGAAATCCATTTCCTAGTATAAATAATAATTAGTTTGATATACCGAGGATATTAGTTTTATTTATTACTAGCCGCCTTTGGCGACCAGCCGGTTCGCCAATCTTAATGTTCGTTAAAATTTTAATAATTAAATATTTTATGCAATTCCAACTTTAATAGATTCTTCAGCAAAATATTTTAAAACTTCAAATTTTGATAGTCATATAATTCACTCATAATATTATAAAGGCCTTCAGTCATAACGTGATATGTATCTGTCTAATTTTCTGTTACCCCTCGTAGAATTTATGCTTTAAATTAAAGTGTAAATGATTCATCTGCAATTAATATAATAATATTTTTTACTGAAACAAAGCATTTTTTTTAATAATATGGTTACTGATAATAGAGTCACCGAGCGTTTAAACTTTATGGACACTAAAGAATATCTTTCTTAATTTATGTAATATCTCAAGAATTTGTCCACAAAATTTTCGCGGATTCATCATGAACAGATCGATTAATGAACAATGTTTATTTTTAAATGCATCAAACACTAAGAAAATAAAATGAATCGTTTAAAATAATCGGTCTAAAACAGGTTTAAAAAAACTACTTAAAAAACGATGTAATTAAAACTATAAGCATATACAAAAAAATATATAACTAACATAAATACAATTTAATTACAAAAGCATGCAACTAACCTAAAAATAATTTAAATCATTGAAAACAGGTTTAAAAAAAACTACTTAAAAACGATGTACTTAAAACTATAAGCATATACAAAAAATATATAACTAACATAAATACAATTTACTTACAAAAGCATGTAACTCACCTAAAAATAATTTAAATCGTCTGTTGAAAGTGGTTGTCATGACAACAATCAGAACAATGCGCATGCGTGAATTTTCTTCGGAAACTTCTTTTCCCTTTCCAGCTGTGTTGCCATAGAAACCGGCGCACAGCTGTTTACACGTTTATGTTTATCTATTCAGATTTTATAATATCTAATCAGAGTAACGGTGAATATCAGTGTATTCGTGTTCGTCAATAAATGTTAATTTTTTTAATAACATGATTAACGAAAACAGAGTCACTGAGCATTTAAACCTTATGGGAACTAAAAAATATCTTTCTTAATTTATGTAATATCTCAAGAATTTGTCGACGAAATATTTTAAAACTTCAAATTTTGATAGTCATATAATTCACTTATAATATTATAAAGGCCTTCAGTCATAACGTAATATGTATCTCTCTAATTTTCTGTTAACACCCGTAGAATTTATGTTTTAAATTAAAGTGGAAAGAATTAATCTGCAATTAATATAATAATATTTTTTACTGAAACAAAGAATTTTTTTATAATCTGATTAACGAAAATAGAGTCACTCAGCGTTTAAACTTTATGGGCACTAAAGAATATCCTTTTCAATTTACGTATTATCTCAAGAATTTGTCAACAAAATTTTCTTAGATTCATCATGAGCAGATCGATTCATTAACAATGTTTACTTTTAAATGCATCAAACACTAAGAAAATGAAACGAATCGTTTAAAATAGACGGTTTAAAACAGGTTTTAAAAAAACTACTTAAAAAACGATGCACTTAAAACTATAAGCATATACAAAAAATATATAACTAACATAAATACATTTTAATTACAAAAACATGCAACGAACCTAAAAAAAATTTAAATCCAGTCCGCATCGGTTGATAATAATTCGTCAACACAATGCGAAATTCAGAACACAAAGCGCATGCGTGAATTTTCAACGCCAGTTACGTAACGCAAATACGTTATTTTTTTTCTACGCCAGTTGGGGTAACGCTATGCGGATTAGAAATTTTTAATTTCCTTTATTCTGTTTTATTTTTATTCAAAAGTTCTTCAGAATGAATCTGAAGGATCGATTAATTAACAATGTTTAATTTTAAATGCATCAAACATTAAGAAAATAAACAGAATCGTTTGAAATAATCCGCCGAAAAATACTAACCCTAGCCTCATTACTGTTGGGAGAAAAAAACCCCGGAAGCCTTACTCATTTGGCGGTGGCGAAAATGGAAGATTTTTTTGGCGGAAAAGTTGGCGGTGGGGAAAATAAAAGATTTTTTGGCGGGAAAGTTAGTTTTTAATTAATAATTAAAATTCTAATTAAAATTTCAAAAAAAGGGACCCCAGGTGCACATTCCCGACCTCTAAGGTATACATGTACCAAATTTGATAGCTGTATGTCAAATGACCTGGCCTGTAGAGCGCCAACACACACACACACACACACACATTGAGCTTTATTATAAGTATAGATATATACTATGAAGAATGCGAATGCCTGTAGGAGCATTAAATAAAATTAATTTTAACTAGAAAGGCCTTTCCTAGTATAAGTCTGTATTAGGCTTATGAATTAAAACACCAAATATGATTTTTCGCCCAGCTGATCACCATGTGCTTCAGGGTTCTACAGAAAATTAGAGAAAGTGGGAGGACGAAGAGGGGGGAATTCAAACCATGATTTTCGTATAGAGCCCATATATGTTATGATTTTCATACTGAAGTTGACAAACATATCTGATATCCTTCAATTTAAGGAAAAATAAAATTCTTAATAGCTAAAAAATAAGTTGTCTATGTCAGAATTTTAAATGTATGATGTCAATCATCAAAAATTTAAATATGTCTTCCCTTTTTATTAATATCAGCCATCAATATTAGAAATAATTAAGCAAAATAATGAGTAGGTTCAACATTATAATTCTGAAAACAGCTTCTAGAATTTTTCTCAGATATTTCTTTGATTGAATGTAATCATAAATAGTTTTTAGGAAAATAAACTCCATAAAATCAAACAAAATATTTCTAAGCCGTATGAATGAAATAATTTAATATTTAATTTAAAACTTTCATCGTTTTTTTTTTCATTAATTATTTGTTATATGTCTGTAACTGAAAAGAATAATCTTATAATTAAAAAAAGCGTTTTGCAAAAGACTTTTTTTCTTTAATTTTTTTCAGCTTTCATGTTCTTAATTTTTCGAAACAACTGACTAGAGAATTTGTATTTTTAAAATATTCTTCTACTTATAATGTGATATTTTTGCAAGAAATTCTTTCTGATTCTATTTACGGAATTAGGTTTCAAAAGGTTTCAAAAGACTATTTCAATTCAAAAATCTAAAAGACACCATTCTTTAGTATATACAAAGGGGATAAAAAAAGGTTTTATTCAAGTTCCTTAATGGATATCGTCTAGACGTCAGAATCTGAAGGTAATAATGAAACCCGTAATGAAATTACGCTTGGCCTTGCAAAAATAGCCTTGCAATCAAGCTCCCTCTTACAAAATTAAGAGTGCATGTCCCATTTGAAATATACTTGTACTGAAAAATAAGCTTAGAATGTCAATATGCGAATATTACGCCCATTAATCTAGGAAAATTCTGGAAATATATGATAATTTTTTTTAAATATCGAACCTTGATAAGATGTTTAATTTTTGATTAGCCTTGCAAGTATTATATTTACCAAGCATTATTAATTGAATTTGAGCTTTATTGAGAAATTATTTGGTCAATTTTGTTCATTTTATATACTTTTATTCAATTTTAACTTGTTTGTAAAGATGGATTTTGCAATCATTTTTCCATTCAGTATTGAAATGTCTTTATTTTTGTAATATTTATATGCTCTCTCTCAAAGACACATAAATATTAAAAATCGAATTCCTCATTGAATTTTTATTCCGTATGAATGAATGGAAATACCTGGCTCGAATTTAGCGAAAAATTTCTTTCAAGATTCCATAATATTTATAATATAATTTATTAATTAATGACACAATTTCAGAAAATAATTTAGTATTAAACATTTTGTCTTAAATAATAAAGCTTCTTTTAAAATTTGATTTCATTGCATTTACTAATAAAATTTAGAAAGCGTTCAGTAATTCGCAGAAGGTAATTATAATTTGCTATTAAACGTAGCATAATTTCGTCATTATAATTAAATGTTTTATTTCAATTAACATTAAGAAAACGAAGAATAAAAGTATTTTTTAAATAAATTATGAGATTCCAATATAAGATGCTTTAAAAATTTTGCTGTAACTATAAAAAAAACTGATATTCCGGAGAATAAAGAAGGGATGCGTATGTTCGTTTTCTTTCGGTACTCTTATTTATGTAAGACTTTAACTCGCCTAAAGAATGGTTAAATTAGAAAAAAAGTATGTATTTGTATAACCGGGTAAAGGTTTAGGGATTCTATTCACAAACAACATGTGAAAAAATATTACAATCAAAAGTGAGTGCCAATATGACAAAAAGTGTGGCTTAGTGATAAGTCCTAGAATCCTCAGAATCAAAGAATTCCAGGTTCGATACCCGATTCTACCAAAAAAGTGGGTCTTGTAATTATGTAAGCGAGTTTGCTTTCAAGTTAAATCCGTTGAAGCCAAATATGAGTGAGTGGGTTGCCATAGCAGATCTCGCTCTTGTCATCTGATTGCGGTACAAAATTACGAGATCCGTCCAGAATAGCCGAAGTATGGCTTAAAACTGGACATTAATGTTACTGAATTAAACTAAATCAAACTTAAAATCAGAAGCCCACATTTTCAGAGTCAAATTTCCCAGGGAATATATTGGTTTATTGCACTGAATTCATGCTACTGGAGTCAACTACTAATGTAGCTCAGAAGTTTGAAGGATGAGCAGCTATGTACCATTGTCATTATGTGAACTTGGCTGAAAAATATTTGGCCCAATTATACAATATATACTTTCAACGTCATCTAAAAAGAAACCCCGAGAAGCTAACCCGTTATATCCATTTGAAAGCAGAAGAAATAGTAAAAAAAAAATAGTTAAATATATCCAGAGGCAAAACAAGTGAATTAAACATAATATTATCAAAAATATCAATAAGGAATTATTATCATAGTTATCAAAGTCAAATCTTTCAGAAGTGAAATAAACTTTATTCTTTACAAATTAGTTGTGACTTTTGACTGAAGTGAGGATAAACATCACGAGTTTAAAGCAAACTAATTTTGAAAACTTATTTTAATCAGATTACATTTATTAAATTCTGATTTTTTTTCATTAAAATTTTCCTGACCATCAAATAACATATACTTATAAATCGATGACTTTAAGAACATTGTTGGGAAAAATACTGCATATTTCATTAGAAATATAATTTCTTATAACGTGATATTCTTCGTTACACGATAACTTATACGTAAAATCTACATTTCACGGTGAAAAAATAATAACTACTTTAAGCTCAGATATTTGCAAAAACCAGATGGAATGTTTTAAATTAAAATGAGTTTCTTAAAAATTTATATTCAATAAGAAATCGCAATGCATTTATATATATATATATATATATATATATATATGTTTTGAAAATATTATATATATATATATATATATATATATATATATATATAATATTTTCAAAACATTTCCGTTGTAATGTCCTGATTAGACTGATCAAATAACGAAGCAGAATTTCCAGACAATTCTTTATTTTACAGCCCTATATATACAAAGAACAACTTGTTCTAATCTTGGTAAAATAAATAGTTATTTACACCTATAGTAGGAGATACAACAGTCAAAATCGAAGGGGTTTTTTGAAACTCAGTTCTTCATCACGTCAACACGACCACTCCAGGGGTAGTTTCTCAGACTCCGAACCTGTGGGGGTAATCCAACAGTTCCTGCAATTTGTTTCTTCTCTCCCTCTAAAAAAAATCTCGCGCTTTATTTTGGCGACAATATCTGCCCACTTAATTTACATTGGTCATTTGAGCTCTCTTTCGGGCAATCGGGGTTCAGCCATATGCTCTCTCAGTGGCGACAGTGGGTCGTGGGAAGGTCCTTTCACAAAGAGAATCATCTAGCATCCAGATGTCTGGACACCCCTTTCTCTTTGAAGGTACTATCAATACCTCTTGGACGAGGAATTCCACATATGGTCTTCCATTGTAGTCGCTAATGAACAGATGAGAGACCACCCAGGTGAAAGGATCCACCATCTGGCTATCTCGAGGAGTTTAGTAAGTAATAGTGACGACACAGCTGGCTGTAAATGTCTTATCAGTACTGGGAAACGGGGAATGTTACACCGTGGTGGTTTTAGAAGTAAATTCGTTTTAAGAAACACAAACCAAATAAACCTGCTTTCATAGAATATCATTTCTAAAAGACTGCATGATTTTGAGCTCCAAAATTTAAAAGATACAATGCAAAAATTTAAAGATACAACTAACAACAAAAAATTAAAGTTTGCTAGGCTTTATTTAATTAATGGATATATTTCTCCTTTAACATTCCATTAGCCCGGAAATGATGGATTTTATGTATATTTTAGATTTAAAACACTTATAATAGAATTTTTAAATTAAAAAAAATAGTCAAATATTTATTACCACTTCTATTATTTTCGGTTGATAATCAGAGTAATAACATTATCTTTTAAGATTTTAATAGCAAGTTTGAACGGCATAGCGTTGTAGTGAATATCATATAAGCCAGTTAACAACTACGCTACATGAGCATATGCTTTTGTATCCTGGTTATGTTACTGGACTGCGAGCCATTAGGTCCCAGGTTCTATCCTCCGCTCATATCAAGCGGCTAAAATTGGTGACCCGGACGTGATATTACTGGACTGCAAACCACAAGGTCCCAGGTTCTAATCCTTTGCTCATATCAATCGGCAGAAGCGTTATATGCATCAAATAATTTTTGCATAGTAAAAAAAACGTTAAATATTAAAATACCAGACTTTTATACCAGAATGTAAGTAGATAAAATAAACAGATTATTATAATAAAGAATGATCTATATTGTTTTTGTTTTTTTCATACAAGATTAAATTATTAACTGTTATTCATTATTATCGAACAAAAATATATTAGAACTATTTTAAACGTGTCTTAAATCTTTTTTTAAAACGTTTCATGAAAAATCAAAACCTTAAAAAAAATATTTACTGTGCAGGCAGAAAAAAATATTGGAACAAAAATTAAGTAGCCTGTCACTTCCATCTGAGCAACCAGAAAACTCTGTTTTAATCTAAACGAGTGAAAAGTTTTTTTTACAGATAAAACTGTAATGCTTTTCACTTTCTTTAATTCCAAACTAACTTTCCAACAGATTAAAAAAGATATTTTTAGTACCAGCATTAAACTTTCTTCTGAGATAGAGAAAATAAGCTGATGTACTGGACCAAAAAGATACCAGTTTCTTACAAAACATTTAATCTTCTTATTGTTTATTTTTTCATGCCTTAATTTTAATCAGCAAGTCAAAGAAAGAATGAAACTGTGGATCTTATGTCCTATTTTATGACTTGGAAAAATGCATATTCTCTAGATATATTAAAATTTACTATGAACAACAGCTGTAATTCTGGAAAGTGGATGATTACGAATCTACATGTTTTATGAATTTACAAGTATAGCAGTTGTTTCCATTATAAGTGAAAAAAATTGGTCATTAAACACAGTACTGTTGGGATGAGTACTGAAGGCTAAGAAAATTTCAAATTCTGCTGGTGAAATGTGATATGGCCCATCAATTTCGAAAGTCTAATATATTCCCCTCATTTCATAAGGACTGCAAAGAGTACCATTTTCTCAGTAAAAGATTAAGTGCTAAAACTTTGCAGCACACTAAATAAGTTCAGAGTTCGCGAAAAATTGGAATCAGAACTTTCATATTAATCAAAAGTCGTTTGAGAAGTTTGCTTATTACTTTTCATTTTCTTCTTGCTTTCACTGTTCAGTTTTCTTTAAAAGCTTTTGTGTCATATATTAAATCAAAAATAAAGAATAAACTAGAAAAGAAATTCAAGTCCAAAATGGAAAAACAGCTGAAAATTTTAGCGGCAGCAAAACTAAGACACAAAATACATAAATTAATAAATATTAAAGATTGTGCAAAAAGATCTTGGATTTTTATATATATATATTTCATACTCTAAATATTTTTTATATTTCTAGAAAACAAAGATTATTGTGTATTTCTAAGTGTTATGTCTCATCCGTAAAGATACAACATCAAAGACTCTGTATGTAATAGGCTATATTCTGATGGCAAGATATGATTGCGACGAGAATGTGCACAGTGAAATGTGCACAGTCTCGATTAAACTACATATCAAATTAGATGTCGAAAAACGATCTTGTAAACCTCTTTAGAAGCACATGATTCAGAAACAGTTATTGCAATTAACTTATATATAAGTTGTACCAATCCACTTCGACTATTTCTCGCTTTTCCAAAATCATTTCAAGAGTTGGCATGTTTTACATATAAAAAAAATTGTGATCTGCGGTATGGAAATTTATATTATATACTTTATTTTATACTAAGTGTATTTGTAACAATATTGTTTTCTTTCTTTAAATTTCTTTCAAATAAATCTTTTATACATTACTATATATCCTGGATCTCTGTATTAAAGTAATTTTCACTTTTAATTTTGATTGTTTAACTTCAAAACGGAATACAAATAAAATTATTTTAGTAGCCTTACATCTGTTCTGTCCATTGCGTACATGAACTATGCTAAGAAATAAAATCGCTTGGCCTCATAATCACATGAAAAATGTAAATATCCCATTACATAACAACAAATAATCAAACATGGTGCTACAAGCTAAGTTTATATATATTTATGCAAAAGGCTTGGTTGACTCTTACATAGTAAACTGATAAAAACTGTATCGTTTACTATGTTATGTGATCACATCTGATAACAGATTAGATGGATTGAAATACTTTCATGAGGAAAGCAAAACTATTGCAAGTGTAATCATTCAGCATAATACACACTTTCTTAACGTTTTTAATTCTAGAGAAAGTTTTATTTCCAATGCAAGTAAAAATGTGATTCAATATTTCAAAAACAATGAAAACTACTTGGATTTCTTTGAAAATATGAAAAATGTAATGGCTAATTATTTATTAAAATATATTTCAAAACTTGTAAAAAATTAAGGAGTAAAATGTCTGCCAACTAGATAATAATCATTTAAAATATAATTTTTAAATTTTTAATTACTGTCAAAAGTGCTTCTTTTTAACAATATTTAGTGAATGAACTTAGAATTTCATTTATTCAATTTTTAGTCAGTCAAAATAATAATTAAAATTTTAAAGTATGATTTGAGATACACATTACACATTGAGATACACTATGTAAAATATGTCTACCAAATCAGGTAATTCTAGTCAAACGGTCTGCCCTGCGACAACAGACAAGCACATATTCAAAATACGACGCGAGATTCACATGACCACCATCCAAAATATATCAGCCAAATCAAGTAATTCTTACCCAAAAGTCTACCTTGTAAAGCACTAATAGACGAGCACATGTTTGCAATATGACGCAAAGTGTACATTACCAATATTCAAACTATGTTCTACCAAATTAGGTAATTCTAATCCAACGATTTGCTGGACTAACAGATAAGCACACATGCACATGTTCACTTTTGTAATTTGTAAACACTATCACATAACTTTGTTTAATAAAAGCTCTAAGATCCCAGCAGAATGAATTTTCTTGAGTGCATCCTAAATGAAATGCTTGGACGTTGCTAAAAATTGAGGTTTCAAAGAGATCTTTGACTCATGTAGATGTTTATAATGTTTTAATTAATGGGACCTTTCAGAATTGCTTACAATATTTGAAGTTATTGCTTTAGAAAAGAAAGAAAAAAAAGAAGTGTATTAGTGCGTCGTAACAGTGAATAATTACGCATAGAGAACAACTTTCCACCATGCATATCTTACCACCTATTGCCAAAACACTGGGAGGGGGGGGCACCTCGAAAAGAGGATGAGATGCTTCCGGTATGGTGGTTGGATCTCGCCATCTTAGTGAGTACATAAATAGGTGGGGGATCTGGCTCCTCCCATCGATGACATGACGTATTTCCTTCGGGAAGGGTCGTACCGCGGCCAGTGATGGCCCTTAGGACTCAACCGCAACTCCCGCCAATGTCACTGTTGCGGCTGTCCGATCATTCAGTATTCTTTATCCGTGTGTATTCGGGAGGTTCGGAGAGTCAGTGGCACGACTTACCATCTGTTGCCTTATCGTGTGTAAGAAAAAATATTTCTTAATTTCTTCATAAAAATCTATAGCTTAAAAACAATTTGATTTCAGAAAATGTAACTAGATTTAATTATATATACGATTTATTTGGTTAATTTGAAAAAAAATAGGATCTATTATTTCATTTTAAGCCCTTCAAGCAGTTTCGAATTTATATATAAAGTCAGTAATCTTTTTTTTTTTTTTTTTAAATAAAGGGGTATGTCTGTTGTTTTTTAAACCGAAAATGTAAATTCAGAAGAGGGCTGCTCTTCAACTTCTTTTAAAAGGCAGCAAAAATCTTTTTTGAGCTCTTCGGAAAAGGAAAACAACAAAAAAATTTCCTGAGAATTAAAAAAGCACTATGAGTAAATTATGAAAAACTGTTTGGTTCTATTCCAAAAAAAAATTTTTTTTACATTTTTTCCACTTTCACTATGTTTATTTACGATGTAAAAAAAGGGTGAATAAATTTAAAAACAGTGAAAAAAATTTTAAAATAACATTCGACTGTCATCCTCCAGTATTTTTTCATTTTTTTTCTCGTATAGTTGCATTTCAATATAAATAAAAAAAAATCTATTGATCTTAAACCTCTCATTTTAAAAATTTGTTTTGTTTTCAGAAGGCAAAGAGAAAATATTGAGTGCAATTCAAAAGTACTAAAGATAGATCAGGCATACAGAAATAAATTAATTTTACAATAAAAAAAAAGATAGATTTGCCTCAAGATATTTTAAATAAATAAAATAATAAAGAAAAGAGAAGAAAAGAAAACGATATACCAGACAAATTTTATAGAACAGATTTATAGGAATGTAAATTCCCATTAGTGTAGAATATATTTCGAACAAAAAGCAAAAATAGGTGTTCAAAAAACTTTACTTTCGAGGCTATATACGTTTCACATCTTCTTAATCATGCACATGTTTTAAAATGATACCTAGAAATTGTATTTCTCTAAATCTCTGTTTTACGCATTATCTCACGTATTCTATTTTTTACTAAAGCCAGTTCTCCCCATTGCTATCGCTTTGGGTATTTGTAACCCTTGCTTCTGTTGTGAAAGTAACTTATATTTGTAGGACTGCCCTATTTTTTAAATATGTCGAAATAATTTTTTAGCAGCCTTTATGTTTGTAATCTATCCCTCTGCGTCTGATTTCAACTCAAATATGAAATGTTGCATTATAAATAAATAATGTTCTCTTTTTTTTCTTTTTTTTTTGGTGCTTGATGGGGATATTGCTAATGACTGATAATGCATCTGTCTGTAGGATTGTTTGCGCTAGGATAGAACCTGGGACCTTGTGGTTCGCAGTCCAGTTACATGACCAGGATACAAAAGCAAATGCTCGTGCAGCGTAGTTGTTAACTAGCTCCAGTGAATCGAATGATATGACTTTTGATGTATTAGCTGTTGATTCTAATGCACCTGTACCTATTTGAGTAGTGCCAAGCGTTATGGTGAGCGTGTATGGGTGAGTGGTTGCTGTGTCAAGTGAGTCTGACGACTTTGGTTGCGGGTAGATGGCGCCATAACAGCTGTACGAAGGTTGAAGTTTCATCGTCCGAGGTCACAAATTTGGCGGTTGTGATGAGCTAGGATAGTACCTGGGACCTTGTGGCTCGCAGCCCAGTAACATGACCAGGATACAAAAGCAATTGCGCATGCAGCGTAGTTGTTAACTGGCTTATATGCTATTCACTACAGAGTTATGTTTTTTACATATATTTGTACATTCATAAATATTTCAAACAATTTAACATGTTATATTGTTTAAAATGGTTTCAATTTATATTAATTGCGTTTTTTTTATTATTTATTTCCCAAACTTTTGTTTGTAATTTATATTTTTGATGCAAATACTTTGAAATAGTAAAATTTTAAAGTATTGTTTTTCAAAAACATATTTTAGTGGGGTTTTTTAGAGGAGTTTTGACATGAATTCTAGGATTATAAAATACTGTAGACATAATCACAATGCTTATGGTTCATTTCTGTGTATACGTTAAAAAACAACTCCATATCTGTAGAATATCCAATAAAAACACATTTAGGTGTTAAGACTTACCTTTATTTTATTTGTGGGAAAGAAAATAATTGCAAGATTCATTATATTTTAAATTGTAATTTCAAAAAACTTGTTTTTTAATTAAATATTTTTATTATTTAAAATAAATATTTCAAGGTATAAAAAAGTAGAAATAAAATGCTTGTATTCAGTAATGTTTTAAAAATTTCTAAAACTTTATTGACAATTAAAAATGTTCAAGGCAATTATAACGAATATAAATGTATCAAATAAAATATAAAAGGTAAATAAAAACATTATCAGAGAGAAATTAACATTTGAAATAAACACTTGTGAATCTGACGTTTAATAAATATGACTTATTTTAATAGATTTTTCCTTGAATATTTTTAGGAAATAAAGTTGGTAGCACTATGGTGAGCAATTATAAATTCGTGAATACTTTTGAACTCGGATATTATCCAATGCTTTCTAAGGTATTTTGATTGAATTAAAGAAAAAATCTATGAAGACAATTAGTAAACATATTTTTCAGAATCTTCCCAGCTATACTTTCGAAAATATCCCATTACATACCTAAATGAAGATCTAAAAATTTATTTCATCCCCTTTCCCAATACTATTATATTAATCACTCAAAGCAAATTTATCTTCCGCAACTCATGCAAAAAGTAATGAGATTGGGAAAAATCATCTTCCATTAAAACGATTGATGCGGTGATGATTAGACATTTTCATAAACAACAATTCATTAATTGAAGAAATCTGATAATAACGAGGAAAAAAATAATGTCAGATAATTGCTAGTTTTTTTTTCTCTTAATTTTTATTATCTGAAGAATTGCTTTTACAGTATTAATGCCCAAAGAAAAACCATGAGAAAATTAACTCCCAATTGTGAAAGAAAATATGAAATTATTCAATTTTTTTTTTTTTTTTTTGGACAATGCAAGTTTTGTTTTCTCCTTTTGTAGTCTGCTTTCTTTTATGCATGATTCATCAAAGCTTTGAAAACTTATAAACATGATTAACCTAGATAATCCAGGCAATATTGGTTCAAAATTGCCTAACTTAATTGAAATTGGTTACTTAAAATTATATTTAGTTTTTCTTAAAATACAAATTCGAAGTTATATTCAATCATTAAAAAATCTAATTTCATTTCAATACAGATTAATTATTAAATGGATACACAAAAATTTGAAGAATTCACTAATAATATCACAGGAGCATAAGGTATTTTCGTCTTTTTCAACTTGATATTTTCTATAATATATTCACTACTTTTTATTTTTTACAATGTTTATTTTATTTTTTGTATGATTTTAGTTTACACACATTGAAATATTTTTTCATACTTTATAAGACACAGCGCTTTAGTTACTAATCTAACCTTTTGTTGAAGTGTTAAATATAGTTGTTTCTTAACCCATATTTCCAAGGAACATATACTCTAATATAAATACACTTAAAATGGTGAATCCCCCCCCCCCCCTCCCATTGGAAAATGTTCATGAAATCTCAGTCATATATCATCATCATATCTCCCTTCAAGACAAGATTTTTCATCAGCTTAAACAAATTCTTCAGTAAAGAGCTCGACAGTGATGTATTACCATTATGATTACCTTGCTCTAGGACGAGGCTTCTTCCTTATAGCTCGCAGTCCTAGAATCCATATAAAAGTGGTACAGCGAGGTAATATCAATTGATGCTGTGGGTTTCTTTATCTTTATTTTTAGCAAAGGCAAGAAATAGAATGTTGAAAACTGTGATTAAACTCGTCAAGGATGTCTTCAAATTGAAGGAAAGAAAAGAGAAATTCTATTCAAGCAGATCAACTTTTTTGTGATAGATTTCTATTGATCAGTTAGATCAAATACATTAAGGCCCTTTTTTGAACATATAAATGGGAATTAAGGCAAAAAATGACAGTCCTTTGGTTTTTTCTTTTAAATGTGACTCGGCCATTGTGACTTAATTAGTGCAAGGAAGGATGAATAAAAAAATAATTAACTTTTATGTGTGTATTTTTGAAATAACCTTGTTTTATTTGAGATTAAATTTAATTATTTATGAATAAATTTAATTATAATTTTTAAGAATCATAAATGACCCTTTCATGTGGTAATTATTTTATATAGAGTATTCACTAAAAATATAGACATGGAATGCTAATCAAAATACCTTTAATAAACAATCCTTGAAACAGCAATTCCATCAACAATTTTTTAAACTTTCATTCGAACTGAAAAAGATAATCATGGAAAGAATAATACAACAAATAAATGGAAACAAAATGTAATTTAACCACTTCTTTAAAACACAATATATCTGCATGAGACAGCTTCAATTGAATTGATTTATTACAGACCTTCTAATGTTTTATCAAATTAGAATTTTGTATAATGTTATGTTCTTCCTAATAAAACATTATTTCGAAAATTTTTAGAACTATATTAAGTTAATTTAATCAAATTTTAGCTTCCTTTTTGATCCAATGGTGTTCCTGGATGGTGGATCCAATAACTTCCTTCTTCCGATCTGGTGTTGAATTCGAGACCCGAGTAATTTTATTAAACATAAATTTATGTAATTTATTATTTAATAAATTACCGGATTATTGGTTTATTATATATATTATTATATTTTATTTTTTATCAAAAATATAAAAAAAATAATTGAAAAAATAATAAATTAATTTTCTATTAAATCTAAAAATTTAAATATAATTTTAATATTAAATTATTTATAATTAAATATTAAGAATAAAAATTAATTGAATAGTTATTTATTTTGATAATTTTTAATTTCGGCTAATTAAGAAACGTGTGCTGTGTTTAAAATTCTTCTTGTTGACTTTTTTTTTTTTGAGTTGCGAATCTTTCAAAAAATTTGTAATTTAATGTACAACAATTGTACAAGAAAGAATTTAAAAGATTTGTTGAATGCAAAGAAACTCATTTTATTTGAAAAATGTACCTTACAAATGATGATATAAAGATACAGTAATAAATCTTATCAGTAAATTATGAAATATTATTTTTTTATCCTGGTCTATGTTCAGAAAATAATATTATTATTTGTGGAAACCATCCCACGATTCTACATCAAGTGAGATCTATTATCAGGTGGTTTCATTTATAGGGATATAAATTTTGAGCAAACTGTTGTTGTAGCACCAGAACTGTAATGCGTCACCGAATGGGATAACAGATCTCTGTCTTAAGCGAACATTCTGGCAACCCCTGACACCAGAAACAGAGTATTTCCGGAGTTTTCTTCAGTCTGTGTGCGGTTCTCTTGCTTGCATGTGAGGAACCCATGTTTATTTAAAAAATGTAATTTTTATAGAATTGGTTAATTAAAATTTCTTTTAAATTATTACTTGACTAATACCTATAAAATTGCACCTCACGTTGGGCGGTGACGCATTACAGTTCTGGTGCTACATTATCTGAAAATAGGTTATAACAAGCCACCTTTGACAATCAGCAGTTTCACCGAGAATAGTGATCGTGTCCATTTTCAATTAAACGATTGGGCTTAACTTAATAGTCATAAAACTCTCGAAAAATTAATTTTAGGCATCAGATTTTCACATCCGTCAATGGCGTGTTAGTTATCTTACTCTGTTCTGTCCATTGTTCAAATGAAATAATCTATGAGGGTTAGTAATAGCACTATGCTATTAAAAATATCCAGCTAATATATATTTTTTAAATTTCGTTATACTATAATTTCACTTTTTTTTATTTTTCATGTAAACTACACAAATATAAATCAAAATTCCTCCTTCTTGGCTTACAAACAGTTGAGAAAAAAAATCTCGAAATTAATATTTGACGAAAAAAGGAAATCTGTTGGACTTTTAGATTAAAAAGGGTATCTGTAATTAAAAATTATGAGAAAAAAAATGTTTTTCTAAGCTGTTTAAAACCAAGACGAATTTACTCTACGCTTAAATTGGTATCATTAAAAACAATTTTTATAACTTTAAAAAGTTGCAGTCTTATAAGATAGAATAATAATGAGAGATACAATTTTCAGAACACTGCCAAACAATGTGTTGTTTTTAAATTTGCTCTATCTTTTCATACCTAAACTAACTGATTAATGGATTTCTAGACTGGTGAATATTCACTTTTCAATAATTGTTAAATTTCAATATTTATATTTTTTCTATTCAATAAAATTCAGTTTCGATTAATTGTATTCTTCAAATAAAAGTGATCTAATTTAATATTATTATCGGAATAAAAATTTCGTGACCTTTTGTTCCATTATAATGCCTGTATGAGCAGAATATATATAAAGTACTGTTTTAGAATTTTTACACCTAAAAATAAATGCTTTTTTTTTTCAAATACAGAAAATTTATAGAAATTTAAAACACTTATAATTTATTCTAAATTAATAAAAGCAGCTATTGAAAATGCATCAATCTAAACTTTTTCCTTTATATTACATACTCAATATTTCATATATATTGCATCATATACACAAGACTGGTGTAATTCCTTAATGAATGATGCAATAGTTAGAATAATAATGTAATTAAAATTTCTATAGTACACAAATAAAAAATGTTCTTTTCAATGATATATGTTGATTCATTAATAATATCTTGTTCATTTAGCCATTGACACAGTTCTCTCCTTGACTTTCTCGAGCTCCTTTGAGTTTTAGTGTCTTAAAAAAGCAGTATGGATTATAGATATTTTCCTTCGTATCATTAGAATGCAAAATTTGATATAATCTTTATATTACATATTCAATATTTCATATATATTGAATCATATACACAAGACTGGTGTAATTCCTTAATGAATGATGCAGTAGTAAGAATAATAATGTAATTCAAATTTCTATAGTACACAAAAAAAAATGTTCTTTTCAATGATATTTGTTGATTCATTAATAATATCTTGTTCATTTAGCCATTGACACAGTTCTCTCCTCGACTTTCTCGAGCTCCTTTGAGTTTTAGTGTCTTAAAAAAGCAGTATGGATTATAGATATTTTCCTTCCTATCATTAGAATGCAAAATTTGATATAATACAATTTTTATAGCATAAAAGCCACCTTAAACAAATCAACAAGCATTCATTTCTTGCATGGTAAACAACCATGTTTTTCTCTTCTCAATTTTCTTTCTTCAACAAACGTTTTGGTAGGTTAAGGATATTTAGCATTTTTAATACTGAAATGAAAAAATCTTTTTTTATATTCGGAGAAAGAGGCAGCACTGTAATGCATCGGACCTTGAAAATGCAAGTTTCTTAGAAAACTTTCAACATTTCTTTTGCTCTGAGACTTTAAATGAACATCTTCCTGCAATTCCCGAAGGACAAATAAAACTATGAATCCAGAGATTCTCGTGTTAGTTTATTCCTCGGAAAAGTTTATATCTTTGGGATGTATGAGTGAAAACTAAGAATAACCGTTGCAACAGTAGGCGTAAATACAAAATCTTTAAAAAAAAAAAAAAAAAAAAAAAAACGCATGCCAGAGTTATTTTCATTAGTTAACCAAAAACATGGAACATGGAACAGTGTACATGAAACGCATCCTTGCTTCTCAAATAGCTTTCTGGTGTTCTGGGAAACTTTTTCGTCGACAACTCGGTGTAATAAATTTGAGATTTTTTCCAAGCAATAAAGAATATATGGACAGAAAAATTCAAAAGCCATATATAACTTTCTAATTCCATGTTGACTGCAAGAGAGGTCATTTTATATCAAAAACAGAAGTAATGTTTTTGTAGTTCTTAGACAAAATTCATGAAGGCTCAGAATAGAAATATGCAACCTCTAAACATGTGCTGTTTAGATTTACACTGATGTAAAGTTTTTATTACATAGCAATACTTAAACTCTAAAACATCTGCATAGTTAAAAATTTGAATGAAATAAACATCTACATAAGAACTCCAGATTAATTATTAGAAAATGTTGATGAATGATTTGAATACCTACTTTGCATAATAACACAGTATATTAGTTAGATTAATAATAAGTAAATCATCGAACTATATTTCAAAAGGGGGAACTAGTTATGAAAGTTAGTAAGCGAAGATTATTCGTTTATTTTCAGAAATCTTATAGAATGAATGGGTTTAGAAAGTGGAAATCTCATTTTATTGACAAAACATTTTGAATTAAAATTCACTGTTGCATCTTATAATACTTTCGTTCTCCGTTTATTCTAGACATTATTTAAAAGTGTACATTCAATGAAATAATTTCGACCATTAATTTTAAATAATATTAATAATAAAAGTATGCAGTCATGCAACAGTATCATTGAAAATAATTTTGAGAAGAGAGAAAACAACTGTCAATAAGTATTCAATTAAAAAAATAACAATAATGCAATATTTAAAATATCCCGCCATGTGGTGAAAAAGAATTTTGATTTTACATTCTCTAATAACAAAATGTTTTGTGTATCTTGTCATTTTAAAAATCCACCATAAATTTAAATGACTGATCAAATTTGATTATCAAAATCTTTCAATCAAACCTTGCTTTTTGAAAGTGATCCATCATTTAAAAAAATACTCCTTTGTAATTTTTTATCTGTTTGTATATCTTGTTTATAACATGCATTAAAACACAATTTAAGAAAGAAAACTATTTAGAACATTTTTTTAAAATTTAATTGGATTATATTATATTATATATATCCAAACTTGGTGAAATTTTGAATAACTATTCTGAAAAACCAAATAATGATCACTATTAACATTTTGAAGTTCAAATGTTTATCAAAATATAAATTAATTATAAATTAATCTTTTGGAGTTTTCTACATTATATATTTTGAAAATATAATGCCAGAGAAACGTCTTGAATGAAAAAAAAAACACCTTTTTAGTGACGTCGATTTCATTTCGGTAAATTTACTTTATAATTTTAATAATTTTATGAATTAGTTTTATGCACATCTAAACTAGTTTTTTTTTGTTTTTTTTTTTCGAAAAATGGGAGCCAATTTTTTTGTTCAATCGAATTATTCTTTAGTGTGCTTTTGGCAAAATAAAATTTCCATTTCCACTATCATTTTACAGTATACGTATTTTCTAAACTGTATACACAATAATTTATCTATTTAAATAGTTTTACACATATATTGCTTATTTGAATAGTTTAAATTTCTTTCTTTCTTTCTTTCTTTTTTTTTTTTGTTTGTACAAAATGTTTTAATTTTGCCTTATATTTTAATAATTTCAATTTCTATTCGCCTATTTTGTACATCATAAGACATTTCATGCTGTGTTTCAACCATCTTCAAAATTATATTTTTTAAAGGGGAATTTATTTTTCTCTTTTCATCCTGACAATAGAATTTAAGCCCCTTTTTAATTTTGAAGGATCTTTTATTCGACTAATTTTTTCTTGTTAATACTTAATAATACAGATAATCTGATAAAATTTTTATACTTTAATAACGTATTAATCATATATTTTATTGTTATTTTTTTTAAAAAACAATTGAGTAAAATATTTTAAGATTTATTTTTTCAAATTTAAAATAACCATCGCCATGCTTTAGCTTTAAAAACAAAGTGATATAATTTCATAGTTTGGTTTATCTAAACGTCCATTTCCTTTCTGTTATATAATTTCATTTACACCAATTTTTTTACTGCTCTATCAGTGCGACGTTTTATTCTTCCATCATAGTTTATTCATTTTTATTATGCAGATAAAATCTAAAAAATTACCCTTCCCTAGAATCCGAGGTGAAATGAATGACCTAAATTGTTGTTTTAGTACTCTGATAAATTCTATGGCTGAGTCTTAATGACCATCCATGGTAATAATAAACCCATCACCCGTAGGATGTGTACTGTCATCGTTATGGTAATAGCAAGCCCAAATTACTTTATTCACCAGGGAAACGAGAATCAGTCATCATACCTACATTTCTCCTTTCAGACACCCAGTTGTGAATTCAAATCATATGTTTCGTAGAATATTTCGTAGAATATCAAGAAGACTCAGAACCAGTCACTGCAAAATTGTTTGCTCTGGGATGTAATTTGAAATCTTTCATTTCTTACTGTTTAATTTGACCATTGCACAAATGTTTACTTTAGTACTGAAATGTTTTCTTTTCAAAGCAGGTTTAGAAAATAGATACTCATTTATGCATAAATTTAACTAACCATTAAATTCCTATTTTTAAACTTATCTAGCATCAAAATGAAGAATTTGAATAAACGTATTCCATATAATCATTTAATTGTAGGGAAACAAACCAGACGCGGAAACTTACTGTTCATTAAAACTGTCATTACACAAGAAACTGTTAAGTCTCGAATTCGTAAAGAATATTCTGCATTTTCGTATTTCTTGAATATTTTCTATTTGATCTCGAACATACTCTTGCATCATCGATTCCATTTCCAAAACAGTATCATACTGGCTGCTATACTATAAAAAAATACTTACTTTAATGATGCATATATTACATTTCAAATGTTTTGTGTAATAATAATGACGCTTATTGAAATTTTAATTACTCCTGCTAATTTCAAGGACAGTATGTAATAAATTATCAAAGGCAGCATCGTATTAGGATAATGTAATAATCGTTTTCACACATATTGGAGCTATTGGAAGAGCACCTCAAATTTAAATAATCGTTTTAAAAAAATACAAGTTATTTTTGTTTTTTTTTTTAATTTTTTGAAATTAAAAATCTTTTAAAACATATAAATTGCTTTTGATATAATTTAATTCAATATCCTAGAACAAATTTAAAAATTAATAATTCGTAAATGAAAGTAATAAAAAGACATATCGCTCACTAAATAGGAATTCATTAATAACATACTTATAACTTTAACCATTAAATATTTCTGCAGTTGTCACATTGACAAAGATAGCAACTGTTATCTGTGTCATCCTCCCATTCTATAATTCGGCTGTAAATCGAGACACATAGTTTTCCTCATTGTTTTCAGCTATGAAAGGCTAATATTCCTCGCATGAAAATTGAATTTCAAAATTATCGATAATTCGGAAAATATTTCCTAGCCATTGAGTTACATGTATCTCTTTATTCTATTCATCATTAAAATATCAGTTGGTTTAAATCTTAAATTATGCTGTTGTTGTTTATAATGGCACTAGCCATGGACAAGCTTGCTGACAAAGTCAGCGATTTTAAACCAAGGGTAGCGTCTCTTGTTTTAGTAGCGCCAACTAGGGCCAAGAGTACGTCTTAGCTACTCACGCATCACATTCGCTTGCACAACCCCTTTTTACAGGGGGGCACATTCACACATCTCACAAATAAAGAACAACCATGCCCGAACTGGGACTCGAACCCAGGACGCCCACATCATGGGGAAGACGCGCTCCCCCTATGCCAGGACGCCGGCTTAAATTATGTTAAACCTGGTTTCCGTTCTACTCTTTCTATATGAACGCCTCTTTTTATCTTCGCAGATTGTAAGTTATTTTTTATCGTGATTTGGTGTTTAAAGTTGTATTAATACGTACAAACATACTACTTATAGTTTTCAACTTATATACAATAATGTCTTTATAATAATAAATTTAATATGTTTGATTTAATTCAAATGTATAAAATTTTCGAGGAATTTTAAGTAACAGATCATTTTTTAACAATACGAGGGAAGTCATGGAAGGACGAAGGAAGTTTTCACAATACGAGGGAATCATGACTCCCCCCCCCTCGCCCGAAAGCACACGGATAAACCTGAATGACCGGACCACCGAGGCAGCAACACTGGCGGAAACTGTGGTTGAGTCCTAAGGGCCATCACCACCGTCCATGGTACAACCCTTCCCTAAGGAAGTATGTCCCGTCATAGAAAGGAAAAGCCAAACCCCGACATTTTCATGCACCCACAGGGGTGACAAGAACCAACCACCATGAAAGAAACTTCTCATCCTCAATTACTAGGTGCCCTCCTGGGGAATCATATTACGAAGACAAGTAGAAAAGTAAAGGGACTTCTGAAATTTCTCTTTAAAGGGTTTGTTAATAGTGCTAGTATCCAGCGCTGAATTAGTGTAGTTTGCAACATTTCTATGTAACGTGTCACTCTTATTCCCTCATTGGTCGTTGGAGTATAGCAGATCGTTAAATATGTCAGCCCCATTGTATATCTGCACCAAAGAGGAAACGAGGTCAATAATTCACTTTTTGTTTTTGGAAGGTGTTAAATCTTTGGAAATTATTCGTCGAATGCAATTTCCATCACCACATTTAATTATTAAAGGCCCAATAACTGATGGATAAAGGCCCAATAACTGGTGGTTGGCATTTAAGAAATTTAAATGTCAACCACCAGCTGGTAAGATTATGCTAACACTATTATGGGACATGGAAGGTTAGTAGTCTAGTAGTCGTTCATTTTATCCGAAAAGTTGAAACTGTGAACAGTGAGAACTATTGCAAACTAAATTGAAACCAGCAATAAGATTCCAAACGTAGTGGAAAACTGCGAAAAGTGTTATCCTGCATTAAGATAATGTTCCTCCACATTCTGCCCAACAGATGGCAGAAACAACAAAGGAGTTTGGATTCGAAGTGCTTAGACACCCGCCATACAGTTTAGATCTAGTGGAAGTGATTTCCATATGTTTGGACCATTAAAGAAAGTTCTAAGGGGAAGAAGATTGCAACTGATGAAGAAGTCATTGATGCGATGCAAAGCTAATTACAGATACAACCGATTATTTTCCCCGACAGAATCAAATAGCTTGAAAAATGTTGGGGAAAATGCGTTGAAGTCCAGGGTGTTTATGTAGAAAAATAATGCATGCTTCAGTTTTCTATCATTAGAATAAATACATCGTTTCTCAAATGTGCTTTTACTTTTTGATACTCCCTCGTATATTTCCTTGAAGTAATGAATTAAATATATTTGATTTCACCTTTGAGGAATTTTAAGTAATAGATCATTTTTCCACAATATATTTCCATGAAATATTAAAGAAATAATTAATTTAGTGACCATAACGAAAAAAAATCATCTACTGAGAAAATAAGTAAATACTTTCATTCTAAGTATTAAATCCCCAATAACTGATAACGCTAAATATTAGGATTAAAAAGTAAATCACAATATCAACCATTAAAAAAAAGAAGGGAACGCAATTTTCTCTGTGAAAATACGTTGCCTGATACAACAGATTCCATTCCTTTCACAGTAAATCGGATTTCCGATCCCGTAAGTGAGTAAGTGTCGAGACTCTTTAAGCAATTACTGGCCGCCATAAATCAATTTGCAGAGCTCTATGAATTGATTCTCTTGCATAATTTATCCTCTCAATAGAAAGTCGGGGGGTGATATTGAAATTTGAAATCGATGTGCGTCGCTTTTGAGATGGAAATTAAATTTTCTGTTGTGTTAAATTTATTAATGATGCAATTTCCGATTTGTATAGAATTTTGGATGAATAGTAATTCATACTTAGGGCTACAATGGAAAAGGGTAAGTAAAATATATTACTCAATTTGTTTCACTTTCATAACGTTATTTTATTATCGTTGTAGTTATCTGCTAGTTTTCTAATCGGCATTTAATTTTTATAATATAGGCAGAGTTTTTCATTTTATCGTCGTATGTTATTGGTTCCATGAGGGGGATTTCAAAGGAATTTTTATATAATTTATTTTGGATGAAAAGTAGAAAAAATGTGAATGATGCAAATTCCCTAGCATTTTCCTTATATTTAATTTGAGCAAGCAACAATACATGCTATTGCAAATATGCATGATATTAAAAAAATGGAAATATATAGAATTTTTTATCGAAATATTTGGAAAGAAAACTTTATCTAAGCATGCTATTATCCTAAAATAATAATAATGCCAATAATTAATTAATAATAGATATTATTCTTATTGATTAATTGATAATAGAGTCTATTCCAGAAAATAACAAAATCAAAAGTGAAAAACATTCCATAGGATGTCGTTTCCATCCTTAAATTTTATACTCGCAGTGTAATCCTGAGCATTTTCAACGTTCCGGCAGTGCATCTAATTAGAATCTCCATTAGAATTATTATTACTAGTTGATTATACGGTGTTTTCAAAATGATTTCTGAATGACACGAAACAAAATAAACAACAATAATATTTTACATTTTTAAACATTTAAAGAATAAACCTTTTAGATACGTCAGTAATATTTATAAAGTCTGTGAAATTTCTCTCCATTCTGTTACGGAGTCTAATTTTTGTTTTGCAAGCATTTTAAAGTGTACAAAAACAAAGAATATATATTTATATATTATTTAAAATACAATGAAAATTTTGAAGAGCATCTTTATTAAGAAGTTTTCAAAATCGAGAAAGGGGTTTTTGACTATTTAAAACTCATGTGGAAGATGATGTCACAAGAAATAAAATGTGGGGCTTTTGGCAAAGTAACCATTTTTTTTTATTATTAAACCAGCTTCGATTTTAAAAAAAGGGGGCATTTTGTTGAGGGAAACAAAGCTGTTGAATGTTTATCAGAAATGCATTTATATTTTCATCAAGATTTCATTTATATTTTTTTAAGATTTATATAATAAAACAAACAATTTATATAATAAAACAACAGATTTATATAATATACAAACAAACATGTTGTAGCTTCATATGTGTGCAATATTTCCGATTCAACAAAAGTGATATAAATGCTGATAATTAAGTTCTATTCTTTTTTTACTAACAAATGGCTTATGTTTGATGATTTTCTGAAATTCTGCGCATCTTTTTTTTATATGAAGGGAAGAGAACTTAGATAAGGATACAACAGTCCCAACACAGCAAAAATTATTCAAATTCTGGTAATAAAGAGAGCTTAAAAATAAAAAAAAATGTGTGATAAATTTCTACAATGATTTACAAATTTGAATATGCATATATGCTTAAGAATTAAATATCCCAAATCTACCTTGCGCAAGATTTGCTGTAATGCGGGAGTTTATGAAAATTAGAATATACACTTTCTTTGCTCAACGGCAAGTAGTCTGTCTACTGTTTATCGCATTGTTTTCTGACAATTCTCCTTCACCAAGAAGTCCACTATAACAAATGATTCCTCCGTTGTAATTATATTTGGTTTGCCATGATATATAAAAGCTAGAAAGAGGTAAAATATCCTCCTTTTCAGGAATGTATCTCCCTTGTGATTCAGTTATTTGAAGCGTTTTTGAGTAACATGTAATTATTTTATCGATATATAAAATCTCTGAGTGATTTCATTTCAACTTATAATCTTTATAAGCAATAATTTAAATCCTTTGTATCGCAAAGTTACAAAGGTTAAAGGGTGAATAAAATGAATAAAAAAAGTTACTTGTTTTGTCGCTTCTGCTGCATTTAAATAAATACCATTCGTAAACTTTTCATATCAGGTATCTTTTGATATACATATTTATTCACCAGTCTATACGTCACCAAATATATCCGTCTCTCCTTGCTGAATCTCGTTTTTTGAACAACAGCATCATTTTCATTATATTGAATGAGTATAAAATCTTAATATATATTTTTTTTATTTTTTTAACTCAAAAAACATTAACAGGGCTTAATTTTTCAGCAAAAAAAAAATGTATTTCAAATTTATATGTATTCTGAAAATCATTATATTGTTATAAGCCTGTAAAGTTGCTTCCCAGCACGGTTAGTTGAATCAGTCAGTGATCTGAGAGCTTGACGACCATTTGGTGACTTGGAGATGAATTTGTCGACATTGGCGACAAAATAGATATTACTGGAAACTTCGAGAATTTTAGCGATCCGTCCAATAGGAACCAAGATACGTCTGATCGGTCCCAAATCTTCTCAGCCGGCCTCCCGGGAACTATAAAAGTAATAGTCCACCGTTGTGGGGAGCTCAAGCGATTGCTGAATTGAGCTGTGTGCCGAGTCCTGGCTTTTATTGTAGAAGCAGCATCGTGTCGTGTGTGGAGTAATCAGTCTTGTAGTAATGAGTCGGCAGTTGGATGCAGCTAAAGTGAAGAGACAGTGGAGAATTGCAGACGTTTGGAGAAGCCGTAGAGTGAAGCTACGTGAAATCCCCCCAACCTTCTGCTGAATTCTGTCTGGACGCTTTGTGTGCTCTGGTCGATTACTACTTGTGGGTTACTGTTTGCTGTAGCGTGTTGCTGTGTGCTGTTCTGTGATTGTCTCGGCTGTGTATTTGTCATCTTTGTGATAATAAAAGTCGTCGTCTGTCACTAAAGGACTGTTTATTTCTGAATCGACCATTAAAGTTTGAGAAAGACCCCGACGGAAGAATAAATCCTTAACAATATCGATTTTTCCAATATAAAATGTCTGATATATATTTGTTTTTCAAACTTTTACTTTCCAATTTCGGTATCGCTATAATGTTTGTTATTTTAGCTTCTTATTCGCGTTTTGTGTATTTCATTGTTTTCTAAATTTTGCGAATTCATAATCTAATTTCTATTCTAAGTAGGCTGCGTTTACTACAACAACTCGAATTATCTGTTTTATTTTAAATATATATTTTTTTCCTCTGTTTCATTGCATTATCACTAGAAACAAAGAAATAAGGGTATGTTTGTTTCTTGCAGTTTTTCATTTCATATGTTTTTGAAATATACTATAAAAAACAACAAATAATTTAAAAAAAAATGTCAGGTACATAATTTTGTTGATTCATATATCTCTAACTAATTATGCTGGTGTTTTCATTTGAAAATGAAACTTTTATATGAACATTTTAAAAATATCCTATAATACAGAATACGGAGATTATATCTATAATATTCAGTTTGAATGAATTAGTATCAGAATGTGTTTGTATTGTTGAAAACCGAAAACATTTTCAAAATGATGGAGATGCAATTATAAAAGAACTTATCAGAATTAATTTCAAGATGCTTTTGCAAGATATTTAGTTGCACGAATAGAAAATATATCTGGAATAAAAATGTTCTCTCATACTTTGAAGGATTAACTATTCAAAAAATGTTTTTACTTTCCATAAACACGATCTCTGAAAAACAATCTCGTTTTGAAAAGCTTCTGGAATTTAAAAAAAAATGTTTTTCTTAGAGATTAGTCGAAAATATTTTCCCAAGAATCATTCATTACGCTTCACACAAAACCGTACAAAAACAGATTGCTTTAATATAAGCTCAGAAACTTCTTTCTCGTTCATTTATATTTTGTAGAAGAAAGATTTCTTTATTAAAAGCAACGAAATCTTTAAAGTTCATATTCAGGATTCAACAAGTATTTGTAATATTACTGATTTTTTAACATAGCTCTTTCACAACAAATGCGTCTCTTATGAAAAATTAAATTGCTTTTGAAAAATTGAATTCTTTATTGCTTGAATTTTTTTCCGCTTGAAATAATTATGAAAGGCTTCCCATCTCAAAACGTGTTATAGATAAAATAAGCCTTTTTTATATTAAAAATGACTGATTTTGGCTTTAATTTTAATATTTCAAAGATTTTGAGCTCAAAATCTTTGATCCTCAAAGATTTTTTTATAATCGATGGAAACGTCACCGAAAATAACTTGCATATTCTTCTGTTTGATTCGTAAATAATCTCTTGAAAAATAGCCAATATTTCAGAAAAATTCTTATTATTTTTCAATGCTGTTAAATTCTTCATTATAAGTTTAAAACAATCAAAAATCGTAATGAAATAATCCATTTTATTAACATGAGATGCATAATTCACTATTATATTATGGCTATACATGGCATTTTAAAAAATAAAAATAAAAGTTGAAAGTTTCCTCATCGATACAATGTTGCTCTTCAAATTCCTTGAGAGTGTAAAATTAAACAAATAAATAAAAATGAGAAAATAAATATTAAAAAAATTAACACTCTACTGTACGTTCAAATGCTTTCTAACACGTTTGATGTGATGAACATATAATTCGAAACTGTCACTTTAACCCTTTTTAATTAATATACTGGTTTGTTTACTCAATGCATGCATTGCTATATTTATTAGAATGAGAAGCGTACCGCTATCTTCGATAATTAACTTCTTTATTTGCATTCTTTCCTATAATATTGGTATTCAAATAATGTTACTAAAAATTTTGTAATGTTATTAACAAACTCAAACAGCATAAAATGAGTAACCGCTAGATTTAATTGATGAATAATCAGAAGAATCAGATCGATATCTGATGCATTGATCCGAAAGCCAAGATTGTGACATCATTCAATGGGGGCCCTATTTCAAGAAATAATAATATTCTGAGTTATTATCTAATGTTTCCATTTCCATTCCACAGAAAAAATAATTATTGACTATACTCATTTGCCTTTATTTTCTTTTATTATAATTACTTCATAGAAAGATAAAACTTGAAAAAAAAATCATTTAATCAAATCTAGAATAATTTCAATCCATTTTACATACCTTGACATAACAAAGAATGAGGAAATCTAATAGGAAAAGTATACAACAAAATTATCCATAATCAGTGGAAGAAGCAATAAACAATAAGATAACGGAAAGTTTCGGGAAAGTGACAGGTAAGGAACCAAAAAAAAAAAAAAATGAACAAAAATCAACGAGTCCTTCCCTTCGGCAGCCAATCAGCAAACGTGTCGAGGGAAGTACCGGCGCCAAATTTTACCAAATTGAATGAATGTTCTTAGTCATTCCTCTCTTTTTCCACAGTAATGCTGTGCTCGGTGAGACAGAAATAAAATTTCCTGCACTGCAATCCTGTACCGCAGTAAAGATTTTTTTTCTTTGTCTATTTCCTTATTCTTTGCTAAAGTAACAGCAGTACTGTGTTGCAAGAGATGTAGAATTTCTAAGAAGTTCTTCCCGGAAGAAACTACAAATGTAATATTTAAATAAATTATTCAGGAAGTTGCAGGAAGTATTTATGGAGTGAAGTATTGTTGATTAGCTTGAAGAATCTTGCATGCTTCATATAGAAATGGAAAGAAAATTTTATGATAATATCCAAGGTCTATTAATTTTGTTTTGACAGTTAGAATTTAATTTGGCGTATTATTAATGAAAGAGTATAGGATTCTTTATTTTCTTAAGAACTATTATACCTTCTTTTTGATATCAAACAATATATTACATTTTGTTTTATGTAAATTTGAAATTTAAAATTTAGTAAATTGCTCAAATTATTTGAACATAATTTTTATTGTCTTGCAAGTAACTACTGACAAAAAATACGAGGAAATAACTTCAAACTTTATACATTAATTTTAGTAAGAAAAAGATTTTGTTCCGGTTCATTTATTCTAACAATAAAAGATTATTTTTAGATGAAAAAAAATAAATATGTTCTGCTAATTAATACAAAGAAATTTTTAATGAAAATGAATTAAATTATTTCGCGTCAAATTTCTTTTTTGAAACCCAATCATTTTCTGTTTTGAAGTTTCCTTCTTTCAAATTAGAGCTATAGCATTTTTATTAACCCATCTTTTATTGGGATATTTTATAATAATTGTTTTTATTGCTTAATCATTTTTCAATTACTTTATAAATTATATTAAAAATTAATTATTTTCATAAGTAAGTCATATCACTGACTCTCCTATCTGCCCGCAGGCACACGGATAAGTAATACTGAATGACCGGATCGCCGCAACAGCAACACTGGCGGGAACTGTGGTTGAGTCCTAAGGACCATCACCGACCACGGTACAGCCCTCCCCGAAGGAAGTACGTCCTGTCATCGAGGGGAGGTAAGAGACCCCCACCTATTTGGTATCTACAAGGGTAACGAGAACCAACTACCATGCCGGAAACTTCTCATCCTCATTTTGAGGTACTCCACGGGGGGGGGGATTTTTTCACAAGTAATCTATACATCTATCCCTTTCTAAATAGTCCCTGAATTTACTTTAACTAAAATATACAAATGCAATTTTAGAGATATAATATAAAGCAATTGTCATTTATTCTAAATTCATAGGATATTGAAAGGATATTTTCAAAAATTATTTGGTCCGAATATCAGATTTTTCTATTTATAAAAATGTAATTGGTTTTGATTCCTGATGATGTTAAAATTTTTGTATTATTCTTAGACAATTTTTAAAGTAAAACGAGGGGTTGTAGTTTATTTTTAACTCGTGATTATAATTTGAAGTGCAAGTTCTATCTTCTTCCACATATTTTCGTAATTTATAAAATTTAAAATTAAATATTTCATTTATTTTTGTGAGCTTAATTTATATGCGATTCAATACTATTCGTTCGCAAATGAATGTCATCGCTGTCTTCAGCTTTGCTAATCTACGAACAGCAAATGCAAAATGAACATAAGCTTTCAAAATCAATTTAATGAATATGAAATAAGTTCTGTTCGTGCAAAATACGAGTCACGACTTGCATTTCTAAAACTGAAGTTTTCATTTTGGGTCTTTGGGAAAATGATTGACATTTTATTTTAAAGATAAAAATGTAAGCAGAAATTTAAAATTCATTTTCAAATACCTTATATTAAAAATGGAATTTTCACAAATCACAAAACTCTCCACTTAAATATTGTTTATAAATGCAATATTATATGTATAAAATAATTTTAAAAAAGCTTGAACAAAACTGTTGTTGCTTATCCCCCTTGGATTCAATTCCAATTAAAACTAAGTCCAAGAGATCGGGGGAAAAGGCGTGCAGTAGCTTCTGAAGGTAAAGATCCCTGAGCACGCAAAAGCAGAAGTCTAACTTCCATCTCATATGAAGATGGCAATCACACACTAGCTTGCACAATCTCGTTTTGCATGAGAGTTCTTTCATACACCTCACAGATAGAACACAAGGGCAACTCCCTTGTTGTAACTACTGCAACCCCTTTCTGTTGTAACGCTGGTATCATCATCAATCTCTGTTAACCATAAATATAAATGTGTGCATTCTACAGGCCATACCGTTCATCTTACAGCTACAAATTTGACACATATGATTTTTGGAGGGTAGAAATGTAAACCTCTACTTTGTTTCATATTCTCATTTTTTTAAAATTTTAATTAATAAAAATTTAAGCGGAGTTTTAGCGTTTTTTGGTGATAAATTCTGGAAATATAATAATGCAAAAATTAATTTACACACAGATTTCGTTTTTGCCATCTGATTCAGGATTCAAAATTATGAACTCCATCTCAAAGTATCTCTAGTTTTGATTAATATGATTAAACTAATTAAATTTTTTCTCTAATTTCCCCAATATTATGTCAAATGTATATTATATATTAGTAGCAAGTAAGAAATAATATTAGGAGCGGTTTGATGCATTACACATATATATCAAAGATGTCAAGATGATTGAGAAAACAAGCCAGCATTTTTGGTTGAAGTTCATTTAAAAAATATCGCAAAGCATGGAGTTAAATTGTTTAAAGATAATGATAACATTTTTAAAGGTAAATATAAATTTAAATTCAATTCATAATATTTCTATTCCTTTTTAATTTACCAATCATTTTTCTGTTTGTTTAATCCAACCTTAGTTCATGTTTCTGTTTTTCGATGACACCATCAAAAAGGGCCTTTAACTTCTACAAACAAAATCATAGTTACAAGAAAATTCCATGAAAAATGTCTATGACAAAGTTACTCCTGCTCTGAACAAATCACCTATTATGACATTCAAAAATACATTTTCTACTAACTATGAGTTTATTATAAGTTAATTGACAAAGTTTTACTTCTCAGCTTTATTTTCCACCTTTGGAGATGAGATCAATTCGCGAACAAAAAAGTATAAAGAAACCATGTTCAATGTGTAGTATCATCTCATAAAATGTAACATCATCTATTTTAATTTCTCCAATTTTAGAAGAAATTAAAAAAAATATCGAATTGCTCATGACTTTTAACACATATTTCCGATTTTTTCTCTCTCTCTCTCTTTTTTTTTTTTTTTTTTTCGCCTTTTGCATAAACCTGTGAAAGTGTTTTGCCAAATAGAGAAAGAAATGTCTCTCTAGTGTTATAAAAAATATTTACAAATATCTGTACTAAAATATGCAAAATCCATAATTCCTATTGCTTATTAAGTAACTGTTATCAAAATTAGTTTTGCAGCAATAAGATATCCTTATATAAAGACAATTTATAATGTAAAGCATTTCATTCTATAGTTGATTCGTATAATGCCAGTAATAAAAAAAAATATTCCATGCCTTTCCTTTAAATCATCTGAAAGGCAATTGCAATCTGAAATCACATCTACATTTTACAACAACAGTCACAATTCTAACACCTTTGTGAACTACAGTATAGCAATACTATTAAAAATTTGCAATTCTTTCCAGGCTTTCCACAATAAGGGTAATTAGTGATCCACCATCGCATTACAACCCTTTATAATATATATTTCAACCTTTTATAATTTTTTTTCTTTTTAATTATTTTGAACAATTTAATACTTAAAAATTAAAATGATACACTTATAGCAAGTTTTTAGTTAAATAGTCAAAATTTTAATTAATTAAATTTAAGACCGAAATTCATTTTTCTCTCGCTTAATGAACAGCATCTCCTAAAGTATTGATCTAGATTTAGCAAGATCTTTAAAAAAAATACTAGCGATGTTTTCGGGTTTAGTAATTAACATTCCTGTTGCTTTTATTTATATAATATGAACATGAGACTGCATTTTTATATCACATATAAAAGCAGAAATATTTATAATTTATTGCTAAAAATTTGAATTTTTTAAGGAAATTTTTAAAATTGAGATAAAAGAGATTGTATGTTAGCAAAGAATTTTAAAAACTTGAAGAAAGGTTAATAAATAAGAAAAATTCGTGCAAGATAAAATCAAAATTAATTTAATTCAGAATAATCATTTTGTTATCAGTTTTCTTAAAAGCCTTTTATGTTATAATCAATATTTGAAAAACATATATTAATTCTTTTTATTATTAATATTAAAATTAATTTAAATTTATTTTTCTCCCTTTACTTCAAAGGAAAAAGATTATACTATAAATCCGAATGTCTACTGAAAAAAATTTTATCCGTTGAAATTATTACAATTGAATGCAACCCGTTTCAAATCTTAGTGTATTCAAAATATCCTGCTTCCTTTTCATGTTAAAAACCACTATTCAGATTCAAATTTAGTAGCATGAATACCCGACACTGAAAAATGATTAAATAATTCCATTACAATTACCTATAAATATGTAATAGCATTTTTAACTAGATATAATTGGTGTTTTTGATTAATTAAATCCTCTAAAACTACCTTATTTCATTTTGATGAAAAGCTCTGTAAGTAGTAGTCACGATTCGAAAAATAATTAAAATTGAATGGAACTCTTGGCAGCCTGACTCTGAAATTCTTCAGCCTCTCATTTATTCATCGCCGATAAAAAAAAATCATTTTTATAGTCAGAAATCTTATTCAAACTTGATGACGATAATTAATTTTAAAATCTATTTAATCTATCATCATGTATTCTTTATCCTTTTGCATATTTTCAAATTCTGAGCTACAGAAAAAAATTCTTTACCCACACCACTTTTGTAACACCAGTTTCACAACATTTTTTAAAAATCTTTTACACTCGAAAATGCAATTCGACATATAATTATTCATCTAATACAAGAACTCGTTTATTGCTCCAAAAAATACATTAAAAATAACGTGTATGTTTTAAGTTGTACTTCTCCAAAAATTAATCTATGTCTTCTTACCACTCTGTAGGTATTTTTAACCATCAAAATATTAAAAGAATAAATAAAATGTGAAAAGGATGCTCTGTCTTGAAAGATGCCTGAGAGAAGCCATCCGTGTACAAAGGATTAATATGCCTGATTAAACTATAGGAAAATTCGCACTACTGTATTTGCGCATATACAGCAGAAGTAAAAGTATAGTACTTTTCCCATCTGCAAATTTAGAGATGAGGTTTCAAGTACATTATTCAAACTTAGAAAAGATTTAGAGAATAGCTTATTGCTTTCCTTTGTTTACTGTGAAGACTGAAATCATTTAGAATGATGTTGCGTCAGATTATCAATCTATTTGAATATTGCTTGAAAATTAAATGAATTAAGGAGTAAATTAATGCTCTAAAAATTTTATTAGAGGAGTCTGCATTCCGCACGACCAACCCCTGCAATTTTTTTTTTTTTAACTATCATTAATCCAATTTCAAAACATTATCTGCTTTTCTGTATAACTGAATCAGACACTTAACATCAGTGTTCTTTAATATTTATTCATTTTTCTTATCCAAAAGAATACTAGCTTATGCAGATCAATTGGAAAGATTAATGTAAAAACATAGATAAATATAGAACATAATTTAAAATACAATTTAGAGTAATATAGAACATAAAATTTAATTTCAATTTAAAACTAATACAGCACATGCACCAGTGTTGTTAATCATTCTTATTTTTAAGTAAATTCGATTTTAAAGGAAGATTGAAATTACTTTATTTCAAACATTTAAGATTGAAATTTCGAAATAATAATAAAACTATGTACCATATATATTCTAAATTAGTGGTAAAAATATAGAATTTAAGAAACAAATTGTGGTGGTTAGTGTAGTTTAGGAAGCAGTTTATTTATTTTTAAAACAAAGTAAAAAATAATATAGAAAACTATATTTGCAAATATTTTTTTAAAATTACATAATTTATAGAGATAAAAAGGAACCGCAGATAATGTCTTAAATTTAAATGTTCTTTTAAAAGGTATGATCAGTTAGAAAAATGAAATCATTAAAGGAAATTCCGGATAAAAATGCATAAGAAAAACCAAAAGTATTCGAGAAACAGTCTAATAAAACTATAGGGAACTAAAATTAAATTGTAATGCAATTAATAAGTCATCTTTATGTGCATTTTTTATCAGCTGATTACTAATTTAATTTTTAATTTACTGGTTACTTAACTTTATTCTAGTTACTCATCAATAAATTTGTTTCTTCTTACTTTTAAGATAATATATATTTCTTTAACAATCTACTGTATAATTAAAATGATACATAATATGCCTTAAAATTCTTCTTTTTCAGTTTTGCCTTATAATTCATACCATCTAATCCCTTCCAAACTAATTCAGTTGAAGAACGGATCGTAATGATTCTTAAGAATAATAATAATTCACAGATTCTCTTATTTGAAACATTTCAATCATAAAATGTTTTTGTACATCCTAACAAATTCAAAAATGAGAGAAAAAAAAAAAATTACATGGCAGCTTTCAAAAATACCAAATGTATGCTAAGTTTTGTGCTGCCATCTATTGGGTAAACGTGTCATTGGAGATTGTATATTGAAAAATAACAAAATATCGTGCTGTCATCTAGCGATGAAACTTTAAAGCATTAATTACACAAAAACTGGTGTTATTAAAATTTCTACTTAGTTATTTAAATTACAGATTTTTTTAAACAGATTTTTACTTTTTTTTTTTACCCAGAAAGAGCGGTTTTTGCAATTTAATGTATGCTTTATTTTTACTTTTTATAGAATATTTATATTATTTCTGCACTTTTTAAAACTTTTCTATTAAATTTAATTCTAGTATTTTTTTTTTAAATCATACATGTTTTTTTCTAAAACATGCATGATTCATTTTTACTTTTCATAGAAAATTTATACTATTTCTGCACTTTTTAAAACTTTTCTAGTCTTAGAATCTTATTATATGCTCCACCAGCCCCAAAACTTCACATTAAGGAATTTAAAATAACAAAAATTCGAGTGAATTCAATATATTTCTAAGAGGTTTTTCAGCCCTGTAATTCTTAAAGAAGAAAATGCAATCTGATTATGTTCATACCCCTCTAAATATTATATCCAACACTGCAAGAAACTTAATTGTGAGTGGGAACAATTTCAATCCCCAAAACTTCCAATTTCTGTTCGCAAAAATCGCGATTTTCGTTCACAAAAACTTCTAATGGACCGTTCTTTAGATTCTTAAATAATTGTTAACAGAAGGAAGTTAAATGCTCGAGTAGACTTAGTTCTCAAGTAAGACTTAGTTGATTCTTATGTAAAATATTTCAGAAAAATTATTTTAACCCAAAAGTGACCAATAATTTCGAATTCATAATTTTCAGAAGTGAAGAACGGATTTTTCAAATGAATAAACGGTAATTTTCGTTCAGAGATCAAATATTTCCTTTTAATTTTGCCATTCCAATTCGTTATTGCTATTTAGTGTTTTACTCTGATTTTAATTTTGAATAGACGCCCTCATTTCCACTCATATTGCACTTACAGGCTCTTAGATATTAAAATGTTTCTTATGCAGATGAATTATACACAAGATATACATCTATGAACATATATTTATAAATAACTATTTAATAGATTATTGTCATTTAATTAAATTCTCCAATTAATCATGAAATTAATTATAATAGTTAATTATTATTTAGATATTTTAATGGATTTTTTACAAACAAGTAATAATTTAAATTGCGAGGAAGTTAAAAAAATATAAAGAAATTATTCAGAGCTTTCGAAACTTTATATTAATAATGAAAAAAAAAAGTCCATATATTTAAAGAGTAAATCCGTTTTTTAACCTTTAGCTTTTGGGATTTAGTTTAGTTTAGTTATATTGACGTCCCCTTTTAAAGCAAAACTAGCACTATTTTGGGACGTAATTTTGAACCGCTGTCAGATGAAGAGGACGAAACCTGAACTGGCACCCCTTCTCCATACCACACCATCAGGAGGACGTTTAGCTTTCGGAAACCAAAGTAGGGGACCTCAACGAGGAAAACTAGTAAATGCCTTCCCCTTTTTTTAATCGCATTGAAAATGATCCTTTCGATTTCGACCAGCTATAGCTTTAATGGATTATCTCTCCCAACTGCAGTAAGCAGGTTGCTCTTTTGGAGTTTTGTTTTTGTGAAGAAGAAACTTTAGCTAAACTCTAGAAGCGACTTTGTATCAAAATTTTCTTTCATTTTTAACTGAAAATGGTATTTCACTAACATTTTCAAGAGGCACCATCAAATTAATTATTACAATGCTGAATAAATTATCTGGAATATTCTGCTGTTTAGTGCTGTATTTAGTAAACGAAATTTCACCAATTTTATAATCATGCATTTACAGTGATAATACGAATTGAAGCTTTCATTGAGATTATTTTGGAAAATGGAAAATAATTGAAATGGATTAAGTCCGAAAATTTTTGAAACTATGAAATTAGTTCTTTTAAAGCTTGAACATTGCAATATGAATTTTATTTTATTTTTATATTTATAACAGATCAGCTTTTTATGAACAAGGAAGCGACATATGTAAAATATGTTAAGATTCTGGTCGCTTATATTTTCTATATAAAATAAGCTCACTTTTTTTCTTGCATATCACACCGGTTACATACTCTATGTTCTTATATATTAGAGTAAAACATAATTGAATATTTTCTTCTTAACATTCTACATGCAAAATTGGTTATATTTTTAATTCAACGTAATTCGAACTTTTTTTAAATAAAAATAAAGCGTAACATCTCTCACTATACATTTAATGTTCAGTATGCATGTTGTAAATTTAGTTTTTTTGGTTAAGGAATTTCAATTATATGTAACATGAATTCTTTTTCGAAAAATACACTTGTGGCTTAACATAATTGCAATTGAATTTAAAATATATTTTTCTATCCCAAAATTTTCTAAAATGCAAAAATGTATCAAATTTTAAAAATATAATACAATTAAGTAAAATTGAGAATGGTTTACTTAGAATTTGATATTCAAATGTGGGTTATCACTTATACGCTAATTCGTGAGCATAAGTTGGTATAATCAGCAATTTGTTTTCAAATTACTACTTTTCAAAGTATATTATATTTGTCTCCATATTACGATGAAAAATAAACTGTTTATTTCTGAAAAGTTTTCATTTCTTTTTTTTTAATAATATCATACAGTTTTAATCTATATGAATTCGCGATATAAGTTGCCATCCGCGCTTAATGATTAGTATTACTGATACGGAAAATTAATATCGCAAAATAATGGAATGGGTAAAAAACACCAATTCGATTCGGTTTTATATAATTCATCAATGATTTTAAACTTACTCATTTTATACATCTTAAGATTGCTTCTTTTGTGAACAAAGTCGCCAAACGTGACTCACAAAACTCATTGGCACCAACATCGAACTTGAACTTTTGCCGATTGAAATAATCTGAACCTACGGGGTTCTACACAATAGCGAAATGATTTTATAGGGCAATTAGAGTATTGATGGAAAGGTTAGTCGGGAAAAGAACATCTTAATTCGTCACTGGTATAACAGTTGGAGTTGGATTTTAATGGCGCCAACACTAATACAACAGCTGTAACGACTCGTAAACAAAGGTAATATATATAGTTCAGCGGTTGTTTTGTCAGTAAGCAAAAGGTTAATGTATTTTTTCATTCATCAATAAATATGTTTCTTGTTTTTTCAGTGTCTGCAATAAAATTCCTAGCTCACAAGGAAATGAGGCACATTTTTTTCACTCGAAAGTACAAAATATTTTAGCAGATAAAAAATCTTTTCTCGAAGATATTTAATCCCTTTCTATCCTTCTTTTAGCTATGAGATGGTGGCAAATTTAAAAATTACCCTTATGTATATCATGTTTATTTGTTTATTTATATTTCAAAGTTTATTAAAATTCCAAATTTTAATAAACTTTGAAAATGTAATTTAGAAAAATCAAATTCAAACGCATAACCCTTAATTTTATGAATGAATAAAAGAAGTAGAGGATGCGTGATATTTCCTAAATATTTAAACAAAGAAAATAGTTTTTTTTTCTCTTTAAAGAAAAGTACACTTTTTTTGTTTTTACTTTTCAAAGATATTCTTTATTCTTTCTGGATATATTTTATTCTTTACATACTTTTAGAATGATTCAAGAATAAAATTATACTAATTATGAAATTTCTGTTCCAGTGATGATCTACAAATTAATTAAGAACAAACTTTAAAACCTCTTTATTTCATAATGAATTCCGAAATATATTATTTTTAGGGAAATCACTTTTTGTGATCTAAATCAGTGAGAATGTTTTATTTTCATATTAGTCAGTAGATATAATAATATTTGAATTGTAAAATTGGATATTTCATTCAATCATTTCATTGGATTTATTCGTTTTGGTTAGAAATTTATGTTCTGGAAGTATTTAAAAATATACTGAATATAAATTTAAAAATGAAGTAACGATATTTCAAGCATGTAATGAAAAATATTTGCCGCTCGCGTATTTTCTACAAAATATTCAAAGCGAATTCAACAAAATTTAGTAGCACGTTTACCATGACTTCAGTTGCCAAATTCCTGATGCAAAGCAAAAACATTCTATGAAGAGGCAAGTATGGAGAAAGAAAAAAAAAGAAGTACATGCAAAATTCTTGAAGAGTTTTTCCATACAATATGCACACTGAAAGTAATTTTATAAAGAATTTTTTATATGATTTTATGAAAAAAATAAATAAATATCGTTTTTTGATTTGAATTCTTCCTAAAATGTCGAAAATTAGTAATTTTAATAAAGAAATCACTTTTCTAAATTGAATACATTTCAATTGAAGCAACTAACAAGCTAATTTACAAAATTATATTTTTCACAATGAACGTTTAGAGAAAGCAAATTTTTCATCTTTTATTTCACTTAAAATATTTATATGTGTAAATACAAATGTAAAAATAGTTTACATAAAAATCAGCATTATCAGAATTTTCTTCCATTTATCCTAAACGGAAATAACATTTCATGCATTGAATTACATAATATAGTATTTAACTGTTTACCAATTAAAATAGCAATCAGTTTAAGGATAAAAAAACTTGGAAATTCTTCAATAGTTGCATTTATTCCATTATTATAAGGTTGGAAATACCATAAGTATCAAAAATAAAATTTGGTGGTTTATTTATTACAAATTATAAGTTTAAAAAATGTGTATACAACTACAGTAGTAAAAATAGATTCACTGCATCATTAAAATTGATTCATTTAGTTATAAAATTATTTATAATGTAATACAATATACTCGTGAGATTTTCTTTGTTTAAAAAGGCGTACATTACAAACAAATACGCCCATTTTTCTTCAGGAAAGTGCATTAAACCGACATAGAAAGTACCAGCTATAAAAACATAGATGAATACACTATGATTTGCATACGAGCGCAACGGGGAATAGTAAGGTATCAACAATATAACTGCAATCCAAAATAAAGCTCTACCAGTTCTTTTAAAATCAAAAGTAAAAAAGTCAAGTCGACCCAATATAAAATGAAGATATGCTATGATTAAGCAATCAATAAAAAATTCAAAACCTTGAGAGCTTAAAATAATCATAACTAATGTTGTCAGTTCGAAACATGGGATCCAAATATGAAACATCGATAATAATATATGCAAGATAGTTAGATACCATGCAAAATCAGTTCTTCTTAAAAAAACACTTTTATAAAAAGAAGTAAAAGCATAAGAATTGTACATCAACCATTCCAAGTTTTCTTTTCTAAAAATGTAAAGACAAAAGTAGGCTTTCATTATAATAATCTGATAATACAGCATCGATAAGTCAGGAGATACATTTAAAAATGAAGAAATTGCAACATTTTGAAAGTATTCCGATAAAGTATCCATTCTGGAAAAGTTCTGTCTTAGATAAAATGCCTACTGGATTTTTGACGATATTAATTGAACGAAGCAGGATGATGGAGGCCGAAACTGTGTGTTTCTCACGGGATTATCAACTGAATAAGCTTTTAAAGATAAAAATTGCTTGGAAACCACCTCTCCGTGTACACGTGTTTTAGATTTATTATAGCCAGTAAAACGATCCTATTTAAGAACAACCCCTTGGTATAGCAGGAAATCATGTGATTTCAATAAAAACTTGGCCTTGTCAACAACTTAAAACGAAAACATATACATGCATAGACATTTGAGTCATAACAATGGAGAATAGGAATGTGAATTTGGATTGGATGGCTATGTGGATGTGGATTGGGTGACTATGTGAATGTGGATTGATTGATATGTGGATGTGAATGAATTGTCTCAATTCTTTTGTCGTTTTGCTTATGTGTGAACTCCAAAGCGATCCTATCTAGAACAGCCCCTTGTCATAGCAGGAAATCATGGGATTTCAACAAAAACTTGACCTAGTCAACAATTTGAAACAAAAACATATATATGCATAGACATTTGAATCATAATAATGGAGAATAGGAATGTGAATTTGGATTGGATGGCTATGTGAATGTGGATGTGGATGGATTGTCTCTTAGTTCTTTTTTCGTTCTGTATATGTGTGAACTCCAAAGCGATCCTATTTAAAACAAATCCTTGTCATAGCAGGAAATCACGGGATTTCAACAAAAACTTGACCTAGTCAACAATTTGAAACAAAAACATATACTATATGCATGTACATTTGAATCATAATAATGGAGAATAGGAATGTGAATTTGAATTGGATGGCTATGTGGATGTGGATATGGATGGATTGTCTCTTAGTTCTTTTTTCGTTCTGTATATGTGTGAAATCCAAAGCGATCCTATTTAAAACAAATCCTTGTCATAGCAGGAAATCATGTGATTTCAACGAAAACTTGGCTTTGTCAACAATTTAAAACAAAAACATGCATAGACATTTGAATCATACAATGGATAATAAGAATGTGTATTGTATTGTTTCTTAGTTCTTTTTCCTTTCTTATATGCCTAAATTCTCGACTTCAAATTGTGAACTAGACAGTGAGAATATTTTGTTGAGATGACATGGCCTTTTATTACAATCAGTGATTTTTCTATGTGCAAACATAAATTATTAGCTCTTTTTTGGGGTAATTACTGTAAGGAATGGACCAATTAAGCATTAAGATGTTCGTGATGGTCCGTTTGAGTGCATATAATATGTAAGCACAGCATTTCTAAATGAAATTTAATATTTATGTAATAACTATTTATTGTAAAATGTAGAATATAAGATTTAATGTATCGTACAGATGCGTTTTTAATTTAAAAAATTGCTTGTTTTCTGGTATACATAATCTCAATTTATATCTGATAAATATTCTTTCTGATTGAAATGACCGGATAATAGAGTTATCTACCAAAGGATAGAGGGCTCTATCTCTAATCCCACTACAAATTAATCGGATACATATGCTTTGCTCATATTAAATCTGTCATTGCTGGTAACACGTCTTTTTGAAAATACTATGCGGACATTTCAATAGGAAGTTACCGGATTAAGCAGCATTCCTTTAATATGAAAATTGTTCAAAATTTGCAAACCTTCCAAGATAATAGTTTCAAAACGCGATTTTAAACAAATCAAATGTAGAATTTGGTTCGCCTATCTAGCAAAGTAGGTACCCGAATGGAAATGAAACAACCTAATATTTATAAAAAGCAAGGATAGTTTATATTCCGATAGATATTTTATACATTGTTGTAATTTGCAGAATTTAGATATCCCACTAGCTGGGAGGTTCTCTACACATTCTTCTACCCTGGATTCACTGAAGGGTTATGATTGTAATTATTCTCCCATCGTGTAGGATAATAGTTTAATATGTATGTGGTCACAATCAGTTGCGCCAAATTATGTCTCCAGTTTATATGCCTCATTTTAAGCTTCTAAGCCTACATTTTAGGTTAGTGACTAAGTTTTAGATACGACTAAGATAAATCACATTTAACAAACGAAAAAAATTTCATATGTTATCAGGCTTAAGAGAACAATGGACTATATTACACATTTTTGCGAATTATTCACTTAGGATTATGAACATTTTTTAGGCATATGTATTAAAATATAAGTCCGTCAAATTTCTTAAAAAAACATTTTAAAATAAATATAGTATTTTTTTTAAAAAATTAAATAGTTAATTTTTAAATATTCCAGGTTACTTAAATTATTATTTTTTCTAGTATTTTTTTTTCTTATTACCCAATGTAAATACATTTGGGAAAAATTGTGTATGATTTTGTATTCCAATTAAATGCTTAATTTTTAGAGATATTTTTATGCACACTTACTAAATTTTTATAGGAATTTTATCTTTTTCTGAACTAAAATTGCCTTTTAACAATCTATAAAAACTCTAAACATAAAATGCATACCCTATTTTCTTTTAATGTTTTATCAAAATATTAATTATTAATTCTATTTAATTTCATTAAAAATTAAGATACCCCTGGAACATTTCAAAATTATTTAATTCTAGTTACAATATCATTTTGAAAAACGACATTAAGATAAACTTTTTTTCTTTTCTAAACCCTTCAAATATTTATTTTACTGAGCAAAACATTTTATAACACTCTTTTAGTTGAATATTAACATATATTTTGGCGATGAAATGATAAAAATAAAAGTGTACGTTTTCTTCCATTTTTGCTTACTTCAAAGTCCATTGTCCCCTTAAAACAAGGATTTTTTAAGAAGAAATATTTAAAAGTGAGAAACCCTCTTTCTAATTCATTGAGGGATAAAGCTATAGTTTCTACAGACCTATTGTAGATAATTTTTCTTCCGTTATTACCACTAAAACTATTCATAATTTGCGATGTAATAATAAGGCATTGTAAAAAAAAAAAAAAAAAAAAAAAAAAAAAAAAAAAATATCCCCATAAGATGGATTAGAGATCATTGCTGTAGATAAATGCTATTGATTTGTTAATAAAACGTATTTACCATCAATTACAAATTTAATTAAAAAAAACTTTTGGGATATCAATTAAATCAATTTCATGAAAAGTATTGAAAAGTTTTCTTGTCTTTGAACTTCTTAGAGGCAACAAATAAAAGAAAATGGTTGCTTATTCATAGGATTTTCATATCCTAATAATTTACTGCAGTTAGGTCATCTTTTATCCTTGTTATTTATTATTAATTATTAAAATTATTTGTGTGTTATTAAAATTTATTTATCCTTGTTATATCTTCTTCGGTGAGATGCTAAATTTTAACGCTACAGACACTTATTATGTGTACTAAATAACATTCAAACTTAATTTTGATTCATTTGAACTGGTAGAAAAAGCATCATGTATAATTAAATATAAATATTGAGGACAGATTTAATTATGCCTTTAATATTTATATTTTTTTAAACAAAGATTACGCAAGTTCATTTATGAAAAAGAAATCATCTAAAAAAATAAGCAAAGGGTTCAAAATTCATTGATAATGTACCGATAATTAATGTTTTTTTTTTCAATTTCAAAATGAACATGAGAAAAAGTTATACTTAAAATAAAAAAAACAAACTTTATTGATTTATTTATTTTACATTGTCCTTCTTCGCACCTTTCTTTAAAAAAAAGATGAAAAACTGGTTCTGAAAAAACTGAATAAGTAAAATTAACCCTTTTAATTTTCCTGTCACATTTTATAATATAATCACAGCGCTGTATGTTTTATGTTTAAATTTATTACTAATTTTAAAAAAGTTTTTTTTTCCTGTCATATGAAAATAAATAATCTATGTATTAAATTATTTTTAGTAAATGGAAGCTTCTATTTCTATTCACTATGAATATATTTAAGTGATATAATGACTAAGTATTATAGATAAGCTAAAAACGTTGCATTTGCATCTAGTACGACATTTTTATTTCTATTTCCCATAAAATAAAACATATGGTAATATAGTCTAAAATCTTTACAAATTAAATTGCATTAATAATTTTTTTTTTAAGAAATACCATTTTTCCCCCTCAAAATGGGAAATTTATTGGGGTAATGAAGAGTTTTTGTGCATCATTGGAATTTTATTTTAGTACAAATAAAATGGCAAAAACAATTATTTAAAAAAAAAGAAATTTATTTACGTCAAAACATTTAAAAAGAAATTTAATCATGCAATTTCTAAATAAAATTAACAATTTTCGAGATGAAACTTAAAACACAATCGGGTCTAATTCCCTTCTCCGTTGTTCTTCCAGCATTTTTATACCTATCCAACGTACATAAAAGAACAACAAACAGACATCATAAAAAACAGCATTAAATAACAAGATAAAAGATCTATCCACATACAGAGACAGCATAACTGATGTAAAAAGTATAGAAATAACACTTAAACGGCGATAGTGCTGTTGATTTAACTGAAATAACATTATAAATTGGAGTACTAAATATTGTATCAATAGATTCCTTTGCAAATAGAAGTTCGTGTTGAAAATCTTCGATATATCGGAAGAACTAATGAGAAAAAATATCAGGCCTAATAGTACAAAAACATCCATAAAAAATTGAATTATTTCTTCTCTGAATGAACTTATTATAACATAGGCAAAAACAAATGAAGGGAAATCTTTATAGTATGCTAAAAAATTTATGCCAAACCACATTGCTAAAACGAACAAGTGGCATTTTGACACAGGATATTGCAAAGCGGTGAATAAAATCATGATGGACGATAATGTGATTGCGCTTATCATTGGAATAACATTTCCCAAGACATGTATGAGGAGATATGCCTTGATGAAAACTATGTTGAAGTGCAGGAGGAGATTCTGATCAGCTGACAGGTTGAGAAAACTGGAGCCCATTCTTGGGTAGATTCTTCCAACAACATCCTAAAAGCGAATGATTTTGCTTTAGAAAACAATTACTAAATAATGGCAGTAATGAATTTTAAATACCTGGTTAGTATATGCCAGTATGAAATAAGTGAATTTGATTGCCATAATAAGTGATTTGATTCAACTAAGTGAAAGATTGCTATAATAAGTGATTTGATTCAACTAAGTGAAAGATTGCTATAATAAGTGATTTGATTCAACTAAGTGAAAGATTGCTATAATAAGTGATTTGATTCAACTAAGTGAAAGATTGCTATAATAAGTGATTTGATTCAACTAAGTGAAAGATTGCTATAATAAGTGATTTGATTCAACTAAGTGAAAGAAATTGCTATGGTGTGCAGACGCATTTTAGAGTATATGCCATAATCCTTGATATTTAACCCTTTGCACTCGAATGGTGCCTCTCACTCACCGTTTAAGATGGTGATAATTTTGACGTTTTATTTATTTATTTTATTTTAATTGTTAAAAACGTCAACAGAATGACAAAAATATACAATTATTTTGGGGGAAACTTCAACATAAAACAATTATATATATATTAATTTTTTGGAGCAATAAGCAAGCCTTATATTAAGTGAATAATTATGCATCGAATTACTTTTCCGAATGCAAAGGGTTAAATATCAATCATACAATTAAAATACCTCATTAATTGTTGGCATTCATTTTTTCAGGTCGAACAGTAAATATAAGCTAGTGATGTGGGGAGGGGGCGTATTCTGCCCTCCACTTTCCCGTACATTTCCCTCATTTAGTGTTAAATATTTTTTAAGTTTTTTGCGCAATGGATATCATTTGGACCCAATGTAATTTATATAATAGAGTATGAATTTGAGCCTCTTCGCACAGACAAATGGTGCCCAATACATTATATTATATTGATACTACATTGGATGTGAACACCATATACAAAATACCTTTATCTCACTTTGTTTTTGTATTTCACTTACACAGGGATAAGCAGGCAATCTGCCCAATGAAAAATTTCTTCCAAGATTAAAAATCTTTCCTCTAGTGTTATTGAAGAATTCCAATGCTTTTAAATGAAATGGAAGCTTATAATTTAATTTAATGCGAGAAGCATAATGTTGCCTTAATTAAACTAAAATAATTATTAAAAAGAGACAAACTTACTCCCAAATATGTTCTTGACATGTTTTACAAGGATTTTAAATTCAATTTCTCTCCTAAAAGAAAATTTAAATATTCGATTATTAATCTCTTCGAGGCATAAAATTGAAAATATTGTTCATATATAAATATTTCTTACGCAAAAAAATTAATCTGTTCACTTCAATTCAATATTACACTACATTTCTTGTCCTCGTATGGAAATTGTAGGGGGCTTTAACGATTTCTCTTTCTATTCTGAAGAAACATAGGACTTTTAAAATTTTTAGCAGCACTCGAATGATGAGGACGTCATTTGAGTTGGTAGTACCCTCCTTTCTCCCAGCACCAACTGGATGTTATCTGGATTTAGCATACACTAAATTCATATACATTCTGGATCTTTTGTGGAATCAAGTCCCGAGACAAAAACATACTGACCTACATACCAACATACCTATTTCATGCCAACATACCATGCATCGACATTCTTTCTTCTCATTATTGGCTAGATAAGTGACGATATCTCTCCAATGAATGAAGATTCGAATCTTAATGACAGATTTAATGTGTACTTGGTGTAAAAACATAACAATCTAAAGGATCTAGCACACTGTCAAAATTTCTCCAAGATATAAAATTCAAATTCTGAACCAATCATCCTAAATTTAAATGACGGCATGAAAAGCTAGAAATAACATTTTTTTCTGAATTTAGATCCACAACAGATCCAAACAAGAAGTATTGTATTTGAATTCGCTTCGTCTACATTTAATTTAAAATAAATATTTCTTAACTGCATTACACATAGCAAATATTTTATCTGAAATGTTTTATTTGGATAACAAAAGTTGCAATATTCATTTCTCTTAATTTATATATTTAATAATTAAGAAATGGTAGGACATATGGAATAATTCTATCAAGGGATGAACACCCTATCAATATCTTTAAGACGTCAAATAATATGTCAACCCATCAAATAATATGTATTTATATTTCTTACGCCAATGTTTTCCCGATCTGTTCTAAAGTGCGTTATTTGTACAACAAATTATGTAAAATTTTTATTCATTTCGGAAAATACTGCAATTTTTTTTCTATATCGTTTCGCGAAATTTCCGCATCTAAAAATGCTATCTTTAGATTTGTACATAGTTTCATTATGATCGTATTTCAAGTAAAAATTTACTGACATTTAAACTGTCTATACACTTTTGACTTTTAATGTATTCTGGAGTTCAGCAGACACAGCTAGAATGTAACATTTTCTAACAGTTAAAATTCATTGATATATACTTCTTGATTTCTGCCACCAGGATGCATCCCAGATCTGAAAATGAGAAGTTTCCTGCAAGTGGTCGATTCTTGCTTCCCTGGTGGATGAAGTAATGGATTTGGATCGAGTTAACTCCACTTCGATGGCGGAACGGAGTTCTATTTTGACAAGTAATAGCCATTACGATATAATCATAGTTCTTATCTCAATCATGTCGTTACGACTATCCTTCATTTTATTCTAGATTATACGTATTGAGGATAGGTCCTTCACAGAAACTCCTTGAACATTTAATTTCAGCTACTAACATAACATTAGCAAACGACGTAATAACCAAATGGGAAATTTACACATGAATTAGATTGCAGTGTTAACTCATTTTATTTCATAAAAAATTTCAAACTTTACGAAAATGTTAAAGTTTTCAAAAACATGAATAGAATTAATTACAGAATTAAATTAGAAAGTTAGATTTATTCATAAGTTAATTTTAGATTAGGCAGAAAATTTAAGTAAAATAAAAAAAACGATGTGAAATCAAGGGTTGTGCACCTCAAATCGCTTATATTAAATAAAAAAATCATTTGTTATCAATTCTTACCTTATTTAAAAGATAAAATGGGCTTATTATGATGTATTTAAGACTACTATTTATAGTAAAATTCTATTTATAAAGTTCGAAAAAAATTATTGAATGCTTAAAAATGAATTAATAAAAACACAATAATATAAAAGAATAAAAAGATTATTCAAGTGTTAGAAAATGATTAATCGTAATTAGCATATATTTATGTATTGCTGCCAAACTAAAATTTGAAAATTTATAATCAGGCATGCTTCCAAAATGTTTATGAAAATTACTGTAATTAAGTTATTAATAATAGGAAAGGTTTATTTTATAATTTGAAAAATGTTAACCCTTTGCACTCCTATGGCTCCTTCTCAGGCACCATTCAAGACGGTGCATCATTTTGAGGTTTTATGCATTTATTTAAAATTTTGACTGTCAGTAATACGTACATTTAGAAGATGTTAATTAATTTTTTTGGAAGAATTCCACTTAAAACAATTATATATATTTATTTTTCGAAACGATAAACAAGTCTTTACATTAGGTGAATAATTATGCATCGAATTACTTTTCGGATTGCAAAGGGTTAATAACGAGTATAAAAATATTATAATCCATGCTATTATTTCATAGTCTTGATAAAAAAAATGGCGAAACAAATGCATCCATGAAATCTCTACAAAGTTAAAAAATGACTTCTGTTTTTAAGTTTTACGGTCACTCATGTAAAAGAGGTTCGAAAAAGTGAAATCTGTCTTGGAAAAATTTGAATTAACTACTTTGACCGGATGCTTATAGGGTTAAGAATCATAACATGATACCTGATATCAGAAATATTCGGTCTGTTTAGAAGCTTGAATTATGTTAACCCTATCATAGAAGGTTAAACGCTCCACTTTGATGCAGCATGGATCTTTTATCATCTGACAATAACTTTAAAAAAAAAATAGCGTCGAATCTGAGTCCAGAAAATCATAGTAAAGTTACAGACTGAAATCAATTGTTTTGTCTTCGTATGCCTTAATTGATGAGGCATTGATTTTTAATCAACATTTTTGTAAGGCGTAAGTTATGATAGCTAAATGAAGGATAAAATAAACATAAAATCATTTGAACATCAATCATACGGAAGCTAAAATAAATAATAACCTTAAAAATCTTTTATTTTTGCTTCATGAGATATTAAAATATCCACATAGATTAATGGCTATTTTGATGCACGTAGTTGTATAAAGAGCATAACTACATTGTTGCAAATCTGTTTTTAAAATTAATTTTGAAAATTAATTGAAATGAAAGGATAAATTGTAGGTATAAGAAATTAATCCCATTAAAAAGCTACTTTTTTTAATTAGTGTAAAAAAGATCTCCAATAATATACTCCGAAATGGAGCAAAGTTTTTGCAATTTTCAATTAATTTTGATTAGAAATTTTAGAAGCCTTTCCCTTGGTAAACACTTATCATTAAAATGTAGCTAAGTTTTAAATTTAACTGTCTCTCTTGGAGAGTGTTTTAAACGATTGTTACCTCACGTTGGATATGGTTTACTGACTGTATGCCAACTGTATTTCTAGAGACATTAGTAAGTTAAAACTTTTTGAGGATCATCTTAGAATGCTCATTTTGTTACAAATTTTGGCATTAATTTGAAAGTCGTAAAGTAAACTGAAAACCCGAAAAAGATTTTCAAAAGACACGCAGTTTTCTTAAATGTACGTCATTGACAGAATTTTAGCTATTTTAATTGTATCTTAAAATTCCATGGAAACATTTGAGAAAGTCTCCAAACTATTAGATGACGTTTTAAGCGCTGATACCACCCCTATGTAACTTTTGATAAATATCTTAAATTTTGAGCGCTTTTACTTTCTTTAGGAATGGTTGCAATCGATTATACAAACGGAAAATTTTGAATGGATTTAATTTAATTTCTTTGATTAATGACAAGTTATTCAAATACACTTGATCATAAAAGTAGGATTTTATTAGATCACAAATCCGTAATTTTATAAAGATGGATTATATTGAAGTGTTCTACGAATCATTGACTCCGGATCCGGATTCTCCAACAGTTATATCAAAATCGTAAATATTAAACAATGTAGATTGATTCCGAATAAGTAAATCATTTTATTTTTGATATTAATCATAAGTATACTTTATCACTCCAATAATTCCGGAAGCAAAATAGCGGCCAGGTTAGTGAGAACTAGAACCTATCTTTAAATATCAAAGAAATGATTTAAAGTATTCATTGAGGTCTGCTTCCAATTAGAGCATTGAGTACATGAGTTACAAAATGAGTTACAAAAAAGCGAATCTCTTTTAAAAAATTAAAAAAGTTTTGGGTGGTGTTTTTCACCCACCAAGTCCTGCATAGTTAGAGACGATGACTGGAAAAATAACTCACGATGTGATTTAAAATCTGGACATTCAATAAGAATGTGTTTTACAATAAAATCAGTACAATATGTAGGGCAGATGGGTTTTCTCTCTCCACAAATGAGATGTTTATGAGTAAAACGTGTATGTCCTATACGGAAGTGGGTCAATTTAACATCCAACCTCCGTATAGGGAGTACAGGCCATAATACAATGAAAGGTTTAATGGTATGTAATTTGTTATAAACCTGTTCATTCCAGCTTGTCTGCCAAGTGGAATAGAGATGAAAAAGAAAGAACTTCTTCGTATCACTGTATAGCAGATTTTGTGAAAGAAATGAAGAAGCAGCTTTTGCAGCACAGTCTGCTGCCTCATTTCCTGAAATGCCCGAGTGACTCAGTACCCAACAAAATAAAATACTAAATGCCTTACTTCGAAGAAGGCATAAAATATTCAAAATTTCTAAGGCCACAGGATGCAATCGATTGTCGAGGTGAAAGAGCGTCTCCAAAGCAGTCAGACTGTCAGAATAAATAACGAAGCTTCGATTAGTAGATACCGAAATTTCCTGAAGGGCATAGGAAATTGCTATTAGTTCCGCAATAAAGATAGAAAAACTGGTAGGTAAACGATAGCTCAGTATATCAGATGGAAGTACAATGCCACAGCCGACATGTCCATCCGATTTCGAGCCATCTGTAAAAACAGGGATGAAAGATAAATACTGACAGCGATGATAGAAAAATAACTGTTGAAAAGCCACAGATGCTGTTGTGGATTTTTCAAATCCCAAAAATGGATTTAAGAAGGAAAATTCTGGCTTATCCCATGGTGGAAAATAAAAGTGATTAATAGAATTAATTGTGGAATTATTAAGGCCCGAGTCTTGCAGAAGCGTTTCTATTCTCACACTGAACGGTATAATGCAGGAGGAACGAGCATCATAAATTTTCCTAAGACTTGCTGGAAGGGTTAATTCAGATATAGGGTGCTTCGGAAGAGACTGCGTTTTAACGATTCTAATAACACCGAAATCGGCCACCAAAAATGACACAAGGAAAAGCTTATTTTTTTCGATATTAAATTTGAGATAAATAATCTTTTTTCCCTAGTTGTATTGCTCGATTTTAATTAAATTTCTATCTTTCTGAATTTTTCTTTAAAAATCGGCATATCAGAATTTGAGATATTTGTTTTTAAATGATTGAAAACGAGGATGAATCCATAATTTTTTTGGAAGTGTAATTTTTTTCCCTGGGACAGAATACAGTTTTGAAGAGAATAAAGAAATAAAATTTCCTAGTTCTACTCCTGCAATTGAGAAAAGAGCCGTAACTTATTTTACATATTGTAAATTGGAATCAATTATGAATTTGCAGACTTTTTCTTATAATCTTTTTATCGTATACTTAAGAGACAAATATCAAGATGGAAGTCATCAGAGTGAATGACGTAAAATCATTTCATGAATGAAAGGTATTTTTCATATATCCATCATTTTGTAAAACAAAATGATGTAGATATCTAGATTTGTGTGAGGATAAGGTATTGAAGTTCGGATAAAATAACTTATTTTCTGGGAACATGGCATATTCCACTTCTTTCAGTATTTCAACAAAATCACGAATTTCGGGAAATGTTCTAGAAACCTTCGCCAAACAAACGTCAAAATTGGTATTGGAATTGTACAATCACTAATAAATAAGTTCAATAAATCAAAGGTTTACTCAATATTAAGAATTTAATAGTAAGTTGAAGTGAACTTGTAGATGCCTTTGTGGTATAATTTCGGCTTCGAAATTGGAAATACAAAGAAGTCGCCCTTCGTAATTTTTAGGAATTTTCTATAATATGAAATGAGCGAAATATTTTGAAAATTTAAAAGAAATTTAAATCATCCATAAACTAGACTTTGTAATTCAATAATAGTTATTTAAAATTTTATTTATCTTAAATCAATATTGAAATCAGATAATTCACAAAAAGAAACTCATTAAGTAGTGGGAAAATAAGATACATATATGTAGGATTAAATACGAAATTAAAAACGAAATTGAATAGCTTTATATTTTATTCTATGATTAATTATAATTAATGGTTTCTTTTAATTCTTCTTAATATCTAATACAAGCAATACTTAATCCCACCAATTTACATTATTTTTCTTGAGCCTCTTAAATTTGTCATTCGAAAACTCATCAGATGCTTATAATATTTTGCTGGTCACATTCGCTGAATAAATTCCTAGCAAAATAACAAATATTTCGATTAGCAACCGAAAATAATGGTTGCGATCTTAATAAACTGGTAGAATAAAACAATTATATCATGCAAATTTTAAATCTAATCCAATATCCTCATAGTAATTCCAGTGGAGTGCGAAAGATGTAAAATTGTTCATAGACATAACGCACAAAAGTTTGAAGTCAAAACTAATTATATCTACAATTTGATTGCAACAGTTTGGTTGAAGATTGAAAACATCAGTGACCGAAAAGTTCCAGGAAAAAGAAAACATTCACACTTCAGAGACAGATGGTGAAAAAAATGAAAGTAATAATAATAAAAATGGCAGATGTTTAAAAAGAATCCTCAATGACTGACTTAAGACTCCTTATTGGACAGCAGTGTTTAATTACGTCATCTGTCGTTAGTAATTTGCATTTTTTGTTCCAAACATCGCGGGAAATATAAAGTAATATCTGCGCATGCGTTCTATTTGAATCTCCTGTTAAGTTTTAGTTCGACGCGTAGAATCCAAATGGATTGTGTTGGTAATTGTGTATTCGAACTTTTCACAAACGGCTAGAGCACATGAATTTCATGCTGTTGTTGAAAAGATTGAAACTAACCGTGCTTGAATTTAATATTTGATAACTACAGAAAAAGAAAATGTGTATTTTGCAGTCATCTGTTTTTAACATGTCCAAATCATTTACACCGGGCACCTATAAGAGACGAAGCATGAATTATCCTAATGCATAGCGAACTTTCTTAGAAAACGAACTATCCTCCATGATGATTTAGTTAATACTTGAGATGTAAGATTGACGCATTTTCATGAAGGATATTTTATTTTGGTAAGTCCTTCTAAAATTCTATTAATTCTATTAAAATTTAAATATTTTCTTTTAAAATTTAAAAAAAATGTAGCAATTGGTGAATTTTAATCTTGTGGAGATTGTGATGCTTTGAGTTAAGTGTGATTGGCTTTATTTGTTACTAAAGTTTTAAATTAGTAATATTTTAATATACAATTTGATGTTTATATTTACAAAATTTATGGTTGACAAAATATGAAAGAGAATTTTTAAAAATATTTTTACTTATTATCAATAAACTCATTCTAATAATTTTATTTATATTCGAAAATGTGTTAAAATCAAATATGGATTTCAGTATAATTATTTGCTTTGATGCTGCTAAAATTCTTTATTCCTGAAGTAAAGATTTAAATTAGTGAATTCCCGAAGAAATGCCATTTCTTATATTTTTGTAATTTTATATTCTTTTAAGGTTTTTTGATACGCATATTTTCTGAAGTCTTTTGAATTTTCTATTAATATGTATTAAAATATTGATTATTTTAATAGAAATCTATTTTCTTCATCTGAAGTCCAAAATAAAAATGGTAAAATATTTTTTAGAATTATGATTGTCAATTCAAAACATTTTACTTTATTTATTTGAAAGTTCACTCTGTTTTCATTTTAGAAAAAAAAAATGCTTTTTGTAAAAAGTCCTAGTATATTACTTGTGAATTGTATCTTTTTCTTTAGTTGCATTGTAAAATTATTGTACTTTGTTATTTAAAAAAATATTTATCGCAATTATTGCTTTCAAAACTGTTAAATTTTATATTTAAACAGTGAATTAAGGTATAATAATAAAGTATAATAATAAAAATTGAATTAATTATGAGATGTATTGCATATTTTTAAAAATTATTGCTCTTTTTAGTTTATTGTCTAAGCGGTGTGGATATTTTTAATCGTTTTTCTACATTTAATAGTTATTATGCCTATAATAGCTTTGAATTAATTATACGATGTATTACATATTTTTAAAAATTATTGCTTTTTTTAGTTTATTGTCTAAGCGGTGTGGATATTTTTAATCGTTTTTCTACATTTAATAGTTATTATGCCTATAATAGCTTTGAATTAGTTTCAGCAGTATAAGAGTTTAGCTTTGTAGAGTTTAATTCTATTTTCTCTTTATACATTTAAGCAAAATAATGTGGCTTGTTGCAAAAATATTTGGACTTATTTACAAGCATTCAATGTCAAGATAGATTATAAACAGTTCACTTGGAAAATTTAATTTTTTAATGTTTTTGATTGTTTAAAACTTTTTTGTAATGATTGTGAGGATTTTGATATTTTTTTCCTCATGAGGAGGAATGCTATTATGTTTTAGTATGCATATGTTTGATGGGGATCAAAATTTACTTGTTAATACTAAGTGGGAATTTAACGACTCGATTCGTCTGATCTAGGATTTGAAATTGCGAAGTATTAAATATTCCTTATATTATGTTTCTTTCAAAACGTAATGCATCTAAATATATATTGTTCCTGTCAAGTTGTGGAATAAAGCTTTATCGTAATTTTTTCCCTTTGGAATTACAAAGGTACATTTTTACAAATTCTAAAGTGATGTTAAATCACATCGGTAAATCTACTAAATGCATTATTAGTGTTTCAGGTTTAATATAAACTTCATTTTTCAGTAGAGTTTCGAACCTTTTAGAATGTTATTCAGGATTGTTCTGTCTTCCATATTTGAACCTTATATATTGTAGCTCGTCATTGCTTTTCTTGTGGAGAATTTCGTATTTTAAAATGCATAGCGGATGAAATGTTTCAACTTTAAAAAAAAACAGCATCTCAAGGTTTCACTTGCTCATTGAAATTTAGTTAGTTGAAATAAATATTTCCTTGAAATTGAGAGAAGTGGGAGCCTCTAATAGCTTCGCTGTTATTCTCTTATTCTTCTAGCTTTTTCAATTCGTCAAAAAAAATCATTCGATTTTTTTAATCCATTGTCAGAAAAATAACCAGTATTTTACTGTGCAAATAAAGGCTGATTCTTAAAATGGAGAATTTTAAAAACCAAGCGAATTTAGTAGTTCAAGCTTATTAAGTGGAAAATGAATAGGAATCTTAAATTTATATCAAGTATTGAAATAATATCATGAAATAGATAGAATTTCTTTTTAAAATTTCAAACATTAGTTTTTTTGTTGTTGTGCGGAATGATATTATTCGTGTCAGTAGTGAAGTAGTTCGCTCAGTCAATATTTTGCTTATTCCGCTTGATTATTTGGATAGCTTGTTTGTTGACGAAATCGCGTTCGATCTAATTTATAGGTATACATTAATAGGCCTAAGTGAAGATTATTGTGCACCAGCTGTTTGTCGCCAATATTGCAACCCATCGGATCCTTCTTATAGCAACCGTATTGCTGTTTTGTTTACTATTTTTTGCAATGGTTGAGTTGTACATAAACTACAATTACATTATGAAAAATGTTAAATTAAAAATATTAAAAAAATATCGATTAAAGATTTTAATTTTGTTCTTTATTATATTTAAAATTTATTAAATAAAGAAAGTTAAGTTTATAATTAAAAGTTATTTTCTCCTTTCTTTTTTTTAATGTGAATACGAACAGAAAATATTTATTTTTTTGCAATTTTTAATTGTCAGTATACGCTTTAAAAAAATCGTCTGCATTTTCACTTTAAAAGACAGCTGCAATGGAATTCTTCGCAGTTCTCGTAATTCTTTTGGTGTTCTAACGGTTGGTTCCCTTCATAATTTGTTATGTCGAGAGTATTTCGAACCTGTAGAATGGATGAAGGATGAGTTAAAATAGTATATAGATATATTTTACGAGTTGATGAAGTTAGGAAAGGATGCTTGCTTGCTTGAAATTTTGTATTGAGAATGGTTTGATATCGAACCAGCAGAATGGATGAAGGGTGAGTGGAATATATTTTTTTACGAGTTGATGAAGTTGGGAAAAATATAATTGTTTGAAATTTTGTATGGAGAATGTTCCGATTGCTTATTTCTCCGTTTTTTCTTTTCTTTTGTTTATGTACTGTTTCTGTTATCCACACAGTCTTTATGTTCAATGTGCTAGCGAAGCTACTAGGTTCCCACTCCCGCTGCTAGCGAAGCCGTAGGATGTTTTTTTTTAAGTTAAAAGATTCTGCCAGGTTCCTTCTACAGATGCCTTAGGCATCTGTAGAAGGCACCGGGCAGTATGAAGAAAAAAATACTTCAGTAAAAAGTCCTAATTAGATGGCGGAAAATGGTAACCTTAAATGTTCCGCAGAAGTGTTTGTTTATTTTGTCCGCCATCTTTATTGGCGACTTGGCATTGTTGGCGCATCTGGGTACACACTAAAATTCACTTTTACCCATTAATAAATTAACACATAAAAAATTATTAGAAACTGAAAAATAGTCTCTTTGAAAAATGAGCCGAAAAAACAGGCAACTGATCTAGTTGCTCATGTAATTAGATGCGATTTCGCCTTTGAAAACTTTGGAAGATAATTGTCTGAGCTGCTGCTATCACTAGATTTGATTTTTAGCCACAATTATTTATTATACTAAGAAATGGTATTATGCTCGTATTGAGTAATTGTGGTATTACAATAGATAAGTACGATTAGCCTGGTGATAAATACCCCTCAGAGGCTCACCTTCTTTAGGTGAGTACGGATGTCCCAATCCCGAAGTACCCAGGGATCTTTTACTCATTTTAAGTTTAATCTTCCCTACGCCTAGTGCTTTCTACTTGATCCTTCCATCCCTCGACGGCAAGCGAGGGAGATCTCCATGAGAAGCTGTCGCCACTCTGTTTGCTCCTTGCATCTCATGGACAGCCAAAAGCCCCACGTGGTGGCCGTGCGTGGCGACCCTTTAGACGGGTGGTGCACTGTGGTCCCCTGTGCATCAATGGGCCGGTAGCTAGCAACCTGAGTTACTAGTCTGCTAGGTATCAAGCGAAGGGGTTACTCCTTGGGCTTGGCGTTAAGGGTGGTCACTGTCCCCGGGGGTAACTCTGAGCGTATAGGTTCCGGCCAGCACCAAGGTAAGCGCCGAGGCTGGGAATGGCCAGAGCTGGTGGCTGCCTTTCCTTGTTGGGCTCCGTGGTGGGCGGTGCCGTCGGACCTGAAGTCTGTTCATATCGCATGGGGCCTCGCCACAAATCTCCCTAAAGTGGGCATCTTTCTGTACTGACATAAGTTATAAAATCGTGCGATGCATTTTTTATTGTGAAGCGTATTTCTGAAACTAAAGAATCGTTCCATTCCGTATCGCCTTTTCTTGTAGAAAAAACTTGAACTGGTAGTGTAGGGGAAGTGGCATCTTTTCGTAAACGTCGTTCAAGTGACCTACTCATTGAAGTTGCATCAAGACAACAATAACACAAAATTTTAAAATTGAAATCTACGGGCACAATACAAGTTTCTGTTACTCCACATGGTTCCTTGTATTCCTCGAAGGGTGTAATTTCCTGTGGGGAACTATTCAATGTCTGTTTGGAGGAAATCACTCACAAATTGCAAAGTCAAGGAGTGACCCAGGTGCGCCGAATTTCTATTAGGCGAGATGGAAAACTCGTTAATTCTAAGAATCTTATTTTAACATTTAACTTCCCAAAATTGCCAGAGTCAATAAAGGCTAGGTACATGAAATTACCCTGTAAGACCTTATGTTCCGAATCAAAGATTCCAATCATGCTTCAATTGCCAGCGTTTCGGCCATTCAAAGGCTAACTGCCACGGGACTTGAACATGCGCCCGTTGTGCAGTAGCTGGCCACGAAAGCAATGAGTGTTCACCGAAAGAAAAATGTGTAAACTGTAAAGAAGACCGCGCCTCTTTCTCTCGCTCATGCCCTGTCTGGAAAAGAAAGATTATTTCTGTCAAAGTTAAAGAGCAAGTGTCATTTCCTGAAGCTCGGAGAATTATTAGAGCTCGTACACCTGCACTTGGAACAAACTATGCTTCTGTTGTAAAGGGTCCACCAAAAACTGTAGGGATCCAATATGACACAAACGATTTTAAGGCTAACTCGGAAACTGATAGTTCAGTTACAATATCTGAATCTGATCAGCCTTCCAATGTTACGCCAACTATAATCAAACATACACGAAAGAAACATAAATCTGCTTCCAAAAAAACTCTGGCACTCAAACTTTAAAAAAAGGTCGTTCACAAAGAGACTTGAAAAAAATTTCGTCTTTATCAGTCCGGAATACAGTCGCTTTGCGGCAGAGGGCGTAGTTCATAAGGACTTGCCGACCATATTTGATAAATCCACTAGTCTTGATCACCTTTTCCAACCTCCGTCAGAGGAGGAGGATTTTATAATGAGCTGTGATGTTTCAAAAACTCAAAGCAATGTTGCAAATGATTTATCTCCCAACAATATTTCTTAATGGGTACCTTCGTTTCTTGGAATTGTGGTGGTCTGAGATCCAAAATTACTGACATCAAGTGCATTATCAATCAATTTCATCCTTCTTGTTTTGCATTTCAAGAAACGTTCTTGAATCCTAACGTTTCTTTCAAACTTCGTGGCTACAATATAATCCGTAAGGATGCAGACACAGAAACTAATAATTCTGGAGGTATCCGTATCTTAACTTCAAACAATTCCCCAGTACACCTCAAATTACATATTCCCTTACAGGCTGTAGCAGTTCAGGTTCATACAAGAGCACTTGTTACAGTCTGTTCTATATATTTGCCACCACATGTCATCAATCAGCAACAACTTAATAATCTTGTTGATCAGTTGTCTTCACCATTTTTAATACTTGGCGACTTCAATGGGCATAGTACTTTGTGGGGTTCAGAAAGTACAAATTCTCGTGGCGACAGATCGAGCAGTTTATTACCAATAACTGTCTGTCTGCTCAATAATAATGAGAAAACGTACTTTCATGAACTCACACGCAGCTTCCATAGTCTTGACCTAACCATTTGCTCTCCTGAATTGCTACCATTTCTGAATTTCACAGTTGCCAGTGATCTTTATAATAGTGATCACTTTCCATTAATTGTCTCCCATGCTAATAGAGGCGTTGCGACTCCATGTCCGCGTTTTCTATTTGAACGGGCAAATTGGACTGCCTTTACGCAACTTGCAGACATCACAGAGACAATGGTTAAACTTTCGGATATCACGGAAGAAATGCAAAATGTTACAGATTGTATTATTTATGCCGCAAAAAATACCATCCCAAAATATTCCCCACGTGTAAGGAAATTTCGCAGACCGTGGTAGAATGACTCTTGCCGCGACAGTTACAGAGGACAAAAGAAACGATGGAATATTATTCGCTAATACCCTTCAGCAGAAAACCTTATTGCGTTTAAGAGCGCCAGAGCTAATGCTCGTCGCATCCGCAGACAAAGCCAGAGGGAATCTTGGATTCGCTTCATGTCTTCAATCACATTTTCCACTTCAAGCAAATTGCTTTGGAAAAAAGTAAAAGCTGCAAATGGGATCTTCAAAGATTTCAACTATCCCGTGCTAAAGACAGGAAATAGAACGATTGCCTCTCCTATAGATGTTGCTAATACTCTCGGGTATACTTTCGCACAAGTTTCCGCTGCCGATTCATATAATTCTGCTTTTTTGGCGAAGAAGAATAGCGCGGAACGAAGATGTTTTCGTTTTTCAACCCGAAGATCCCTTCCTTACAATTCTGAGTTGAGGATGCATGAACTGCTAACGGCCTTGTCTAAAGTTAAGGATTCAAGCCCCGGTCCGGATGGAATTACCTATAACATGTTTCGCCATTTATCTAGAACTTCTCTTTGAAATTTGTTGCATTTATATAACTGCATTTGGGTTGAGCAGAAGTTCCCTTCGCAATGGCATGAAGCTACTGTTATTCCCATCCTTAAACCCGGTAAGGACTCTTCTGACCCTCTGAATTACAGACGTATAGCGCTCACAAGTTGTTTGTGCAAGACATTGGAACGAATGATCAATTCCAGGTTAGTTTTTGAATTAAAGAGGGCATTTATTCCGCAAATGCAGAGCGGTTTTCGTAGAGGAGGTTCCACATCTGATAATATCGTCCTTCTCGAGATTCAAATCCGCAATGCATTCGTCAGTCGGAATCGTCTGGTCTCCGTATTTTTTGACGTTCAGAAGGCGTATAATCGAACTTGGAGCTTTGGAATTTTTACAACTCTTTTAAATTTTGGTTTTCGAGGAAATTTGGGTGTTTTTTTTAAAGAAATTTTTATCTTTAAGATCATTTCGTGTCCGAATGGGTAATTTTATTCAGATCCTTTTATTCAAGCTAAGGGAGTTCCACAGGGAAGCATCCTCAGTGTAACGCTTTTTATACTTCATTTCAGACAAATTCTTAATGTTTTACCTTCATCTGTTCAAAGTACCTTATATGTAGATGATCTACAGATGTCCTGCCGAAGCAGCAATATGCGCTGAATGGAACGCCAACTGCATATTGCAGTTAATAAGCTTATTAATTGGTGTGATGATAATAGACTTACGATTTCTCCGGAAAAAAGTCGTTGCATTCACTTTTGCAGCAAACCAGGTACTCAATTAGATACTGCAATTTAAAATCGAAATGTCGCAATTCCTGTTGTGGATGAATTCAGATTTTTAGGGATATTTGACTGTAAGCTCACTTTCCTTCCACATGTCCTACATCTGCGGAATAAATGTGACAGGTCATTGAATATTCTTAAGGTACTATCAAACCACTTGGGGAGCAGATCGTACATCTTTGCTTAGAATTTACGAAGCAATTATTCTTTCACGCATTGATTACGGTTGTATAGTGTACGGGTTTGCAAGGTTTTCCGTTTTACGCAGATTGGATACCATACACCACTCTGCACTAAGAATTTTTTCGGGAGCATTTCGAACTTCACCAGTGGAGAGTCTTTACGTAGTCTGTCACCATCTTCCTTTAAATTTACGGCGCCAAAAATGTCTGTACAATATTACCTCCGTGCTTTATCTGTCCGGAAACACCCTTTACACTCTTTGATGCTTTCTGTTCGCATTCGGAGATTATACATGGCTCGACGATCTCGCATTCTTCCCTTTTGTGAGAGAGTTAAATTACTCCTACATGATTGGGAACTACATGATGTGAGTATTCATACATTTGATTTATTTGCATTTCCTCCCTGGAATTTACCTCGGTTTTCCTTTTTAAATCCTTTTTATGGATTTGTGAAATCGACAACGGCCCCTGTGATTTTTCAAAACCTTTTTATGTCTCATCTCTGTAAGTATTCGACCCAGCCTATTTTCACAGATGGTTCCAAGTCGGACGGACATGTTGGGTGTGGTATCATTTTTGATACAGAAACAATAAGTTATCGTTTGCATAACTCTTTTTCAGTATTATCTGCTGAATTAATGTCAATTTTCTTATGCGCTACAAGCAATTTCTCTCTCTACTGAGCGCAAATTTTGTATTTACACCGACAGCATGAGTTCTTTGAAAACCCTCTCTAATTTTCATAATCAAATTCATCCTATCGTTCTGGAAATTCTGCACCACTGAAAACGGGAGGTACGAAATTTTATTCTGCTGGGTTCCGAGTCATATTGGGATAACAGGAAATGTTCAGGCGGACAACGCTGCGAAAACAGGCATCTTTGTTGATGCAGCGTGAGGTACCCATTTACGATGCGAAGAAATCGTTTAAGCGTCGTATTCATGCTATAGGGCATGAATCGTGGAATGAACAAAATAGTAACAAATTATATTTTATTAGACCTAAAATTACATTATGAGCTGCTCTTCCAGTGCGGGAGCTTGGAGTCAAATTGACTAGACTCCGCATTGGTCACACTCGTTTAAAACGGAAACATCTTTTATTAGGCGATCGAGCTCCTTTTTGCTCCAGATGCCGAACGATTTTAACGGTTCTTCACCTTTTAATTGAATGCCCTGTTTTTAATCATCGTCGTTTACGACTTTTAATGTTTCAACAGTGGACATGCAAATGCTTGTGGTGGAACATCCCCACAAATATCTTTTTAAATTTTTAAAAGAAATTGGTCTATATCATCTTATTTACTGCTTCGTTGCCATTTTTTATTCTCGTTTCTAATTTTAAGACATTGCCAAGTAATTTTTTATCGGTCTCTAATTTTACATAAAGGCACGCTTTTTCTATTATAACCATATGTCTGGCGCAGTATAGTCATCTATGGCTCTTGCGCCTTTAAATCCCACAATCCATCCTGGTAATAAATATCACGGCGCCCTGTCCTGTAATATAAACCCAAAAAAGCAGAAATAGTAACCCCAATGCTGATTAGGTACAATTTTTTTTCGCTTGTTAAATTGTACATTTACAATTGCTATTTTGTAAGACATGAAAATTAAAAATTATCGAAAAATACGCCTAGATTAAAGAATTGAAGTAAATAGTAATTAAAATATTACTGCTAATAATACATTCACTCTTATTTTTAAAATTAACTATGAATAGATATTTAAAGTTTTGCAATTCTTACCAAATAGTTTTATCAGAACGGGAACTAAAAACCTCTGCTCAAGCCTTTTGAATCTTTTGTCTTTATTTCACTTTTTCATCTTGATATTCTAATAGAATTTTTCACGATTTTTTGCTCTTTTTGTAGATTTTCCGTTTATTCTATGTTATTTATTTAATAATCCTATGAGTAGGATAATAAAAATATGTCCACATATATTATGAGGGATATTGTATTTGTGAATTCGACGTCTACATTTCAAAATATGTATGGTGCCGTCAGTACGACGTTTGCATCACTGAAAAGTTGTGTTTATTTTTTATATGAAAATAGCTGCTTGCTTAAATGAAGTATTTGAGCCAAGTAAATACATTTATTCCTTCAAATTCTTTAAGAAAAGCACCAGTCCCTAGTGTTGAAGACACTATTAGGGTCCTTCATTTTTTTTTCTTGTGCTGTTCGTTATTTTCAGAATCCTTAATTTTAATGAGATGTCCTTTCCTATAATATACTTGGAACAAAATATCTATATAGAATAATTTTACGTGACTTAGTTTGAAATGGATTATGTGCAAAAGTGATTGAGTTTTTATCACTAGGCATGAAAACTCGAGATTTTAGTGAGTGGCGATAGTAAATTTTCCACAATGGAAAAGTTCTCCATATGTGCAACTTGCCCTATCCTCATACTAACATTCAATTCTAAATTACATTAGGAATGCTACTCTTTCAAACCTGATAGCTTTGAAAGATGAGTGTCAATCAATATAATGAGATAGGGTAAAAAATGGTTTAGAAAGAAATATTGTTTGAAATATTGTTGAAAAAAGAAATATTGTTATTCATGGGGTTAAATTGTTTTAATTGGGTTAATTGAACTTGGAGAATTAGCGATCTTAAGGAACAGTTTTCCAGTTAATTCGTTACCTAAGTTAAGAAAATTCTGACAAATATTTCCAGTATATGAACTGATACGATGCTTTCTCTCTTATAGAGTATGAAAAATAGTATAAAATGACATCTCTCGATTCCATATATGAATAATGAGTTTCTACAATGATACAAAAACATCCCGTAGCTCGTTTTTGGTCAAATTTTTAAACTCGGCATAACTGTAACTGAAATACAAGCTGATGTGCCTGTATGAAATATAATATTTTGCAAGTTTATATAAATGGAAATCTGTACCAAATGTTACAGAAATTGGTGTTGGCGTGGTAAATTTTGTATTCAAATTGTCTTGAATTGAATCCAGAATGACCGATATTTTGATTAATAAATATGCAGAATCTAGCCTTTTTTTTTAAACTGGTTTAATTTTTTTTTCAGTGAATAATTGGAACCTATTTATGTTCTAATTGAAATCTTGATGAACGTGTTACCCAAAACAGAAAGTCGCCATCGCCGTATTCAGCAGATGCACCTCAGGTAAGTGATTCCCCTAAAGAGCTCACCTTCAGGTGTGACGGGTTTCAGAACCCCGAGGTACCCTAGTGATATAGTCTGTTTTACAAATTCCCCCTCTTCTAAGTTGCTCTTTTCTGCTTTGTTTCGTCCTTCTTCAAAGTTTCTCCAAATAAGTAATAACATGTGGAGAATTGTTTAACTTTTCTCAAGAGGAGATTTCATAGGAGCTAAAAGCCCAAAGAATAATTCATAACACCAATCGACGAAATGTATAGCTCCTACCCACCAAGCATTGCATACTTTTATTTATTTATGCAAGATATATAAAATTGCTGGTCCATCAGTATAATCCTAATCCTTTAAGTTGCTTCCAATGCCAACATTTTGGCCACTTCAAAGCTAATTGCCACGGGACACCAACTTGCACCCACTCAGGCCACCAAAATCAGCAGTGCAAACGCTGAAGAAAAACACATGAACTGGGTAGGGAATCAGGCATCATTTTCTCGAAATTGTAAACGCTGGGAAATTGAAAAACAAATTACTTGCATTAAATTAATTATCCTGAAGCTAGAGGAAAAGTTCTAGCTTAGATACCCAAACCTGGATTAAGTTATTCTTCTGCAGTTAGAACAGCATTTTGTGAAAATTGATCCTGCACAAATTGTGCAAAATATGCCACCCACCCCAACAGTATTAAAAGGTCATCGGATACTGATACTGAAAATGGAATAAACACTGCTTCTGAAAATAGAAGATCGGCTAAACCTAACTCATATTCTCAAAGATCTATTAAGCTAAATATTTTGAAACGAGAAATTAAACCAATACATATAAGATTAAAGATCTAAAAAGTCCATCCCTTTGGGACTTGCGACAAAGGATGTAGTTCACAAGGACTTACCGTCCATATTTGGTGGCATTCCCAAAAGTCCGGATCGTCTTTCCATATATCCATCCAATGAGGATGAAGATTGAGTTAAGAAATTTTGCCAACTCAGTCACTTGCTCTTATCAATTATGCTGCAAAACCGTTTTCTTAATGGGTACATCCTTTCATGAAAATGCCGTAGTCTTCAGTCCAATTGCAAGGAAACAAGAATATCATTAGTACATTTTATCCAGTTTGTTTTGGTTTTCATGAAACTTTCTTGAAGCCTGATAATTACATAAAATTGCTCTATAATTCCATTCATAGACACTGACTGTGGAACACATAATGCAGGGGGTGTCTGTATTTTAACATATAAATTAGACTCATGGGTATAAATTATACCTCTGCAGGCTGTGGCTGTACGAGTTCAAACTCGTACTTTGGTCACAATCTGTCGCCTCATGATGCCATTTGCCAGCAGGTTCTTTGCAATTTAGTGGACCAGTTTCCTTCCTCTTATTATATTCGGTGGGTTCAATGGACATATTACTTTGTGGAGTTCGAATGGGGAAATAGATCTAACAATTTATACCAAACATCTGTCTGCACAATAATAATGAGAAAACGTACTTCCATAAATCCATACGTAACTTCCATAGTTTAAATCTGTCCATGTGTTCACCGAACTGCTGCCGTAACTAAATTTGACAGTTGGAGATAATCTGCATAATAGCAATCACTTTCCATTAATAATAGATTATGCTCTGCGACTCTTATCATCCACGTTTTTTATTCCAGTGGGCAGACTGGCCTGCTGCATCCTCTGAACAAGCAGACATCATTGAGACAACGGCCAGTATTGTAGGTATTTCGGAAGCAGTACAAAATATCGTAGATATTATTATTGTTGCAGCTATAAATACCATTCAAAACAGTTCTGCATGTCTAAGAAAATTCTGTTAACCGTGGTGGAATGATTCGTACCGAGACAGTCACAAGCAGCAGAAAAAAACTATGGAGCATATTTCGAAAGTACCCAACAGAAAATATCATCGCCTTTAAACGAGCCAAAGCCCTTGCTCGGCGAATTCGCCGTTGTAGTTAGAGGGAATCGTGGATATCCTTTGTCTCCTCCGTTAAATCCACTATTTCCAATAAAACTTTGTGAAATAAGGTGAAAACAGCTATTGGGATTTATCATGAATCTACCATTCCTGTTTTAAACACAGGAAATGTAATGCATTCGTCCTCATTAGATGTGTCCAATATTCTCGGTCAGGCATTCGCCCAAGTGTCTGCAATTGATTCTTATAGCACTGATTTTATGACACTTAAAAATGACGTAGAACAGTTGCCTTTTCGGTTTAGCGTCCGAATTTTTTTCCATTAAATTGTAAATTTAGAATGTCAGAACTGGAATCTGCCTTTTCTCGAGCACACGACAATTTTCCCAGCCCTGATGGAATCAAATATAACATGCTTCAGCATTTGAATTCAACTTCCCTTTCCAATGTGTTATCGCTATTTGACAGAATTTGGACAGAGAAAATGCACCCTGCACAATGGCAGGAAGTTATTTCGATTCATATCATAAGACCTGGCAAAGATAAATCAAACCCTCTAAACTACCGACCAATATCTTTGACGAGTTGGCTCTGCAAAAGTTCAGAACGTAAAATGAAAGATCGTCTGATTTATAAATTGGCGAAACGAGGATGTATTTCCCTGTTACGGAGTGGTTTCCATAGAGAACGCTCTGCTGTTGACAACGTCATCCTTCTCGAAACCCAAATGCGCAATGCGCTATGCATTTGTTTGGAGAAATCACCTTGTATTTTTTTTTTCGATATGAAAAAAAAGCATACGACCGTACTTTGCGTCACAGCATGCCTTCAATGCTTTTTAATCTTGGTTTTAGAGGAACCTTGCCTTTTTAAAAACTTTTTATCTTATCGCACGTTTAGAATTCGTGTGGGAAATTTTTATTCAAACTGATTGTATTCCGCAGAGAATCATCCTTAGTGTTATTCTTTTTACTGCCCATCTTATCCATATACTGAATGTTTTACCTCCATCTATTCAAGGCACATATGTCGTGTCTTAAATGGATGAACACTTGGCAGCAGAACTTCATATCTCCTGACAACATGAATTTGATAAGAGAGTAATTGCAAGTTGCTGTTAATAAACTTGTGGATAAGTGCGATGAAAAACGGCGTAGTATTTCTCCAGAGAAACGTCGATGCGTTCACTTTTGCAGGAAACGGGGTATTCATTTGGATCCTTCAATCCATATTCAGTTCTGAAGGTATTTTCTAGAACCGTTTGGGGTTCAAATCGCAATTCCTTGTTCAGAATTTATCAAGCAGTTGCTTTATCTCGTATTTATGGTGTATGGCACTGAGTAATTCCATATTACGGAGACTTGACACTATACACAATTGTGCTTTAAAAATTTACTCTGAATCATTTCTAATCTCACCTATGAATAGTCTTTATGTTCACTGTCACCAGTTACCATTCGGTTTACGACGTCAAAAAGTATGTGCCCATTACTACTTTTGAGATTTGTCTGTTCCAAAACACCCTTTGTCCTCTGACATTTCCGTTTAGTCTTCGGAGGCTTCATAATTCTGGATCTTTCCGCATTGTTCCATCCTGTGTGCGAGCTAAATCCCTCCATTCTGGTACCATTCCGAGCTCCATGGTAAGGTGATCCAGATTACTGATTGCTTTTCCTTTCCTGCCTGAATATGCTTAATTCTCAACATTGTCAGTATTCAGTTTACTTAAAAATTTTTACGGTTGGTTCTAAATCGGATGGCCGTGTTGGTTGCGGTATTTTTTTTGATACCGATGCATTCATTTTTCATCTAAATACATCGCTTCTTGTTCTGATGAATTATTAGCAATTTTTTAAGCTCTTCAGATGATTTAACTCTCTACTAATCAGAAATTTTGTATCTCTGCTGACAGCATAAGTTCATTAAAAATACTTTCCTATTTTCAAACTCCGAATATTCCAAATGCACTAAAAATCCTAGATATTCTAAATGTTCTTCAAAACAGGAAATTTGAAATACTATTTTGCTGGATTACGAATCCCGTCGGAATCGCTAGTAATAAGCTGGTGGATAATACAGCAAAGACTCTGCTTTCATAACGAGACATCCCATTCAGTGATGCGAAAAATGCAATTCAACTTCGGCTGTACTCACTCTTTCAAGAGTCATGGAATGGCCATATTAATAACAAACGTCACATTTTAAAACCCATTTCCTTCTAGTCTTGTTTTACCAGCTCAAGAGTTAGACGTCAAATTATCTAGATTCTGCTTTGGCCACACATGTTTTATTCATAAACATATTATATTCAGTGATCAATCTCTCCTATTCGAGATGCCAAGTGATTTCAAAGGTTTATCTCTTAATTGAGTGTCCTGATTTTAATCCTCATCTTTTAAGATTTTTAATGCTTTTTCAGTGGACATACAAATGCTTGTGGGGGAAACATTCCACAAAAATATTTTCAAATTTTTAAAAGCAATTGTTTTATATCATCTTGTTTAATATTTCATTTTGTTGCCATTTTAGCATCTTTATAATTAGTGGCGAGCCTGCCATTGTATATTGCGCCTAAGGTGGGTCGAATACTGTTGGTAACTGGTCGCGGACGTAATCAGATAGAATCAATCCAGTGTTAAGATTGGTCATTCTGCCTCCTTAACAACACGTCGTCTGTAGCTGCAGTATCTAGTCAAGTGACCAGTCATTCTCAATGGAAGCAGATTGGTACATTATCCAGGGTATGCCAAAAATAGTCTTCGTTTCGGCATCTTGATATCGCCTATTATCTTGAAGTCTTTGTCTGAGTCGTAAGCAACTTTTTTCCAGTCCTTTTATCTGTGTAAGGTGAATCTACAAGTTTGTATCGGAGAAGTGGGGCCAAAAGGCTTCGCACTTCCTCTCGCATAATGGATTCTAAATCATATGGTTCGTCGTCATTAAATGTTACAATTTGTGGCAAAGCATTTTGAATTTCTTCTCCAACAATCCTTCGAATCCGGTTGCTCAGATTCTCTTCATATACATTAGAAATGGGAGTAACATTTTGTTTCAAAACATTGCTTCATTATGCTTTTTTTACTCAAGGCATCGATTTAACAGCAACATATCAAACTTCTGTTGTACTGAGCAGACGTCTCCGTTAATCAGTACTTGGTACAGGTAGTCAGTCATCCCTTTCAAGACATGCGATACCTTCTGGTCCTTTGTCATATATTTATTTACCCTCTAGCATAATCACAGTACGTCCTGAACTTAAGACTCGTATGTGTTACCGGAAACTTGACGGTAATGTATGTTTTTACACAGAGAATATTTGCACTTGGGAAGCAATAACTACTCAGTAGTAGAAATAAATTAATGTTTATTAAGTATAGGCGCATCAGAAAAAAAGTAGTATGACCATCACTTGTGTCATAAAGCAAAATATATCATCTAAGAACTTTAAATAATATCATGAACACAGGAGGAACTTCACTTAAAAAGAACAAAGCATCTATATATCTTCTCAGTCGGCTTTTCTGATGCTTACCATTTTCCTGGAAATCTTGGAAAGAAAAATGCATTTCATTTTATAACTAATCGCCTCTGACTTCATGACAAATAAGAAAGAAGCACGAGTTGCAATGACGTCTGATATGGTTAGCCGTTAATCCACAGATAATTCTGCATGATTAAAAACATAATGGCAACAGTATGTTTCATCGGGCCTTTGAGCCCTCGTTCTTAATAGTCCTTCGACGAAACTTTTCAAATCTTCAGGCCGTCCGAGAGTTTCCTCAAAACGCCTTATGTATTCAGACCAATTTTTGAATTGATCTGCGATGTTATCAAAATGTTCCACTTAGATAAAATAGAACATTCGCTGTAGTGACTGCTTTTTCTAAATTGTTGTAGGGATTGATCCTCTCATAATCATTCCTCCATGTGTCTGCTTCTTCCATACTTAAGCCAAAGTAAAAGCATGGCTTTAGTGGAAGCTAGTAAGTTACAAATGTCGATGGGATTGGAATTGTCGTCAATGTTGATGGCATCGTACCTTTTTGATTCTGTATTACTTTCCTCCATTGTTTTTGAAGTTCGGATACTGCAAGGCAGCACCCGTATTCCGGAACTAGCCATCAGTCTTAGACTTGTTCTGATCTCGGTTTCAAATGGTTATCGGTACCCTACGTCTCCACCAGAAATGTCTCATAGAACTTGCAATAAGATGCATTTTTATAAACCGATTTATTTTGCGTAGTCTTTTATACGGACAGCACTACAATTCCAGAATTATTCAACTGTAGTCGTTTTACATACTTCCAAGAATGTTTTAGCACTCAGCCAGGAAGAATATTTACACACATTAAATTTGCATATAAATGTAAACATAATTTTCCTTGGATTTTAACCAGAGTCTTTGGCATGATAAAGCAGTCTTCTAACCATTAGGCTTCCAAATCTTCAGATAGAATGCGAATAATATTGTTGAATAATCGTAATTTTGCATCAGTTTAATCGTCATATAATTTTTTGAATACTGTCGTTCAACTAATTTTACTGAAACAGCATGCCTTGAAATTCAATTTATATGTTTAACATGGAATATAAATTCACAAATAATGAAAAGCTTCATTTTTTTTACCGTTTTTATAATTTCATGACAAAAATAAAACGAAACCAATTATTCTTAGAAAAATGTGAATCAAACTAGTATTTAGAACGCTTAGTTCTCAAAAAATTATCAAAGTGTTTATTTTTGTTTGTTCTAATAAATTAATGTCTAATCAAAATTTCTGTAGAAACGTCACATCATTTTGAAATAGAAATGCCACAACAAAAGTATTTAAATGTAAATATTCAAATATCCAGAATTTTGAACAACTACGTTTTCTGGGGTTCGAAAGCCGGAACCTTGAATTAGTAACCTCTAGTCAGCGATTTTAAAGGCTATATCTTAAACTAAATGATTGGCGCAGTACAGTCTTTTTTCTTTCTGTTCTTGCGTCATTCAACCCCCTCAGGGGCTCACCTACTATAGGTGAGTACGGGTGTCCCAATCCCGAGGTACCCAGGGATCTATACTCCCTTTACATTTCCACTCCCCTACGCCTTCTGCTTTCTGCTGTGTTTTTTCTTCCCTCGACGGCAAGCGAGGGGGCTCTCCATGAGAAGCTGTCGCCGCTCTGTTTGCTTCTTGCTTCTCATGGACAGCCTAAGTCCCACGTGTTGGCCGTGCGTGGCAACCCACTTGAAAGACGGGTGGTGTACTGTGGTCCCCTGTACATCAATCGGCTGGTAGCTAGTCACCTGAGTGGCTAGTCTGCTAGGGATCAAGCAAAGGGGTTACTCCTTGGGCTTGGCGTTAAGGGTGGTCACTGTCCCCGGGGGTAACTCCGAGCGTATAGGTTCCGGCTAGCACCAAGGTAAGCGCCGAGGCTGGGAATGGCCAGAGCCGGTGGCTGCCTTCCCTTGTTGGGCTCCGTGGTGGGCGTTGCTGTCGGGCCTGAATCATTCGCAATATCGTATGGCTCCTCGCAAGAAGGGTCCCTTCAGTGGGCACCATATTCATCCAAAACAAACTGAAAAACCATTTGCAATTTATTTTATCGTAAAACGTGTTTCTTCCGATAACGCAACCTTTGAAAGTGTTTCCCCATTTCTCGTGAAGAAAGCCCTCACCTCTAGTGTCGGCGAAGTTGCTAATGTCCGTAAGCTAAGTACTGGAGAGTTGCTCGTTGAAGCGGCATCTCGTCAACAGTCACAAAAGATTTTGAAATTAAAAACCTTTGGTACTATACCTGTTTCTGTCTCTCCCCATAAATCATTAAACTCTTCTAAAGGAGTAATTACATGTGGAGAGCTGTTAAATGAACCTCTGGATGTCATTGAAAAGGAACTGAAAAGTCAAGGAGTCACACACGTGCGCCGTATCACGATTAGGCGTGATGGTAAACTCCTGGAAACCAAACACCATGTTCTGACGTTTAATTCTCCCAAGCTTCCAGACTCAATTAAAGCTGGATATTTGAAATTGGTTGTGAGGCCATATGTGCCAAATCCATTGCGATGCTTTAAATGCCAGCGTTTTGGTCATTCAAAGACAAACTGCCGCGGGACCCTTACATGCGCCCGTTGTGCAGCCGCTGGTCATGAAAGCAATGAATGTTTACAAAAGGAAAAATGTGTTAACTGTAAAGGTGATCACACCTCCTTTTCACGTGTCTGCCCAAAATGGAAGCTTGAGAAGGATATTATTTCTGTGAAATTTGCACAAAATATTTCCTTTCCTGAAGCTCGGCGTCTTGTGAAAGCACAGACTCCTAAAGAAGGCAAAAGCTATGCTACTGCAGCAAAACTCTCTCTTACTGCATCAGGGACACAAACGAAACCAGTCGTTATCTTGACTACCGATACTGAATCGGATCACATTTCTTCTAGTCCAATAAAAGAACAAACATCATCAAAAAGTAAAAAGAAAAAACTTGCGTCTACATCACAGAAATCTCTTGCTTTGAAATTTGCAAGACGAGGATCTTCTGTTAAAGATCTTAAATCCATTAAATCGGTTGCCCTGGAATTGGGTAAAACCGGTCTCGCTGGTAAAGATTTGTCCACCTTATTTAATAATCCAACAACAGGAACCGAGCTTTTAAAAATCCATCCTTCTGAAGAGGATGATGACGATTTACAAATGAATTGCGAACCACCAGCAACTCTGCCTACTGGTGCTGATAACAGCTCCCCTCTTATTCCTTAATGGTTAGTTTCGTCTCATGGAATTGTCGTGGTCTTCGATCGAAATTAGAGGACGTCAAAGCTCTTATTAATGCTTCACATCCCGTTTGCGTTGCATTGCAAGAAACGCTCTTGAAACCAGATACTTCTCTGAAGTTACGGGGTTACAGTTGCGTGCGTAGGGATATTGATACTGATATCTCAAACTCTGGAGGCGTATGTATTTTCACCTCAAACAATTATCCCAGCACTATTCTAAACTTACATACTTCTTTGCAAGCTGTGGCTATCCAGGTTCATATTAGAACTTTAGTCACGGTCTGCTGCATATATCTATCGCCAAATGACATCATCTCCCAAGATGAACTAAATATTTTAGTCGACCAGCTTCCAACACCTTTCATATTACTGGGTGATTTTAATGGACACAGTACCCTATGGGGTTCCAACAGTATTAACCTCCGTGGGCGACAGATTGAACAATTCCTTTCTGATAACTGTCTCTGTCTGCTCAATAATGAGGAAAAAACATACTTTCACGAATCTACTGGTACGTTTCATTCTATTGATCTGGCTATGTGTTCTCCAGCACTATTTCCTTCATTGAATCTCGCAGCTGAAGATGATCTTCATAATAGCGATCACTTTCCCCTGATCATCTCTTTCGCTGATGGTGGCAAAGTGATTAAAAGTCCATCGACATACATATTCCAAAAGGCAGACTGGGAAGCATTCTCTAGACATGCCTCGATTACCGATACAATGGTTTCTTCTTTTAATATAACGGATGCTATGCAAAATGTCATCGATTGTATACTCAATGCGGCTAATGTGACAATTCCAAAACGTTCAACAAATCCACGAAAATTTCGTAAACCATGGTGGAACGACGAATGTCAGACTGCCTATAAGGAACAAAGAAAGTTATGGGGCATTTTCCGCAGGTATCCGACCTCGGAAAATCTTATTGCATTCAAGCGGGCAAGAGCAAATGCTCGCCGAATCCGACGTCTTAGTCAAAAAGAGTCGTGGCGGAAATTTATCAGTTCAATCACATCAGCAACAAGTAGCGCACAATTATGGAGGAAAGTAAAAGCCGCAAATGGCATTTATAAAGAGTTTGCTTTCCCTGTATTGAAAATGGGAGATAATTCATATTCTTCACCTTTTGATATTGCGAATATTATTGGTGAAACTTTTGCTGAAATTTCAAGCCCCAATTCATACAATCCTACCTTCCTTGCGACTAAGAGACGAGCTGAGCATATGCGGTTGAATTTCAAAACCCGCAGACCTCTCTCGTATAATTGTGAATTTCAGTTATTTGAATTAAAGAGATCTCTTTCTCAGGCTCGCGACACTAGTCCAGGTCCTGACGGGATCACATACAGCATGCTTCGCCACTTAAACGAAACTTCTCTTTTGCAAATCTTGCGATTGTTTAACAGAATTTGGTGCGAACAAAGTTTTCCCTCGCAATGGTATGAAGCAATTGTTCCCATTCTTAAACCCGGAAAAGTTTCTAACGATCCTTTGAATTATAGACCGATAGCTCTGTCTAGTTGCATATGCAAAACATTAGAGCGTATGATTAATGCACGCCTTGTATTCGAATTAGAGAGGAATGAGTACCTTTTACCCTCTCAAAGCGGTTTCCGTCGAGGAAGGTCTACGATTGATAACCTTGTCATTCTGGAATCGGAAATTCGCAACGCCTTTGTCCAGAGAAACCATCTTGTTTCTATATTCTTTGATGTCGAAAAGGCGTATGATCGCACGTGGCGTTTTGGTATTCTCCGCTCTTCGTTTGATTTGGGTTTTAAAGGCAATCTGCCAGTTTTTATTCAAAATTTTTTAAAAACTCGTATTTTTAAGGTTCGGATAGGACAAACGCTTTCTCAGACTTTTGTTCAAAGCGAGGGTGTCCCTCAAGGAAGTGTTTTAAGTGTCACTCTTTTTATACTTCATTTAAATCAAATGCTTCAAGTTTTACCAACATCTGTAACTGGCACTCTGTACGTTGATGATCTTCAGATCTCTTGCCAGGGATCTAACATGGCCTTGATTGAGCGACAGCTTCAGAAAGCTGTTGACAAGCTTATAAACTGGTGTGATGAAAATGGGCACACTCTCTCTCCTGAAAAGAGCCGTTGTGTCCATTTCTGTAGGAAACGAAGCCTCCATGCAGACCCTGTAATTCATATTCGTGGCATTAACATAACAATTGTTGATGAGATACGCTTTTTAGGAGTAGTGTTTGATCGGAAGCTTACTTTCCTTCCACATGTCCGTCAATTGCGGAAGAAGTGTGAGAGGTCCCTCAATATTTTGAAAGTCCTCTCAACTACATCCTGGGGAGCAGATCGTGCATCTCTACTTCGTGTTTATCAGGCTGTGATTCTTTCACTTATTGATTACGGATGCGAGGTGTACGGTTCCGCTCGAACTAGTGTTTTGCGTAGTTTGGACACTGTTCACCACTCTGCCTTAAGAATATGTTCGGGGGCTTTCCGCACATCGCCAGTGCAGAGTTTATATGTAATCTGTCAACAATTGCCCCTATATCTGCGTCGTAGAAAGTTAAGTACCCGATATTTTTTCCGTTTGCAGTCTTGTCATAATCATCCAGTTGGTCGCATGAAAATTCCTATTGGCCTCTCGAGACTCTATAATGCGCGTCCTTTTAATATCCTTCCTTTCTTCGAAAGGGTAAAACAATTTCTCGTAGATTCAGATCTTTTACACGTTGAAATACAGCACATTACCAATTTTGATGTTCCTCCATGGGATGTTCCCCAAATTTCATATCTAAATCCTTTTTCCACATATGATAAATCTACTAATGCATCAATTATCTTTCAACAACTTTATCAGTATCACCGAACTGAATATGCCAGTTACACTCCCATCTTTACTGATGGGTCCAGAACAAGTAACTATGTCGGTTGTAGTGTCGTTACTGCAGAAGACACATTCAGCTATAAACTGAATAATTTGTGCTCTGTTTTGACAGCTGAACTGATGGCTATTTTGATTGCTGTAGAGAAAATCTCTAATCTCCCTGCGCGTAAATTCTGTATCTATACAGATAGTAAGAGTTCTCTTGAGGCTCTCGGCCATCCTCGGAATGGAACACATCCCATTGCCTTAAGAATTCTATCTCACTTGTGGACTCTACAAGCTAGGGAACTCGAAATTTTATTTTGTTGGCTACCTAGCCACGTTGGTATTTACGGCAATGAATTAGCCGATGCTGCTGCAAAGACAGCTACCATTTCATTACAATGTTCAATTCCCTACTCAGACGTAAAAAGACACCTTGGCAAATTAATCCACAGATTATGGCAAGAATCTTGGGATTTGCAGGTCTCTAACAAATTACGGGTTATTCATCCTTCTATCAATTTGTGGCCGAATCTCCCGGTGCGAGAGCATGATATCAAAATGACTCGACTGCGCGTCGGTCACACCCGTTTCACACACAAACATCTTTTGTTTGGTGAAGGGTGTCCCAAATGTACAACGTGCCATGTCGATTTTACGGTTATTCACATACTATCAGAATGCCCTGTCTTCAATCATCAACGAATACGCTATTTTAATACATCATGCCCGAGTATCAGTGACTTAGTGGGAGAAAATCCCCATTGTAACATTTTTACATTTCTGAAAGCAATTGGATTTTATCATCATATTTAAATAGCAAATCTTTTTACACTTTTAACCTTGTTTACTATAGTGAACACTTCATATTTTAAAATTTGCATTTGATTTTTACTGAAATAATTCGCCATACCATTAGACCAGTAACTTCTACCATACTATTGGCGCAGCATGGCCAAATATGGCCCTTGCGCCAAAAAATCACAAACTAATTGCGTCATTCAACTTAATTCAACTAACCAACGATTTAAAGGAATTGAGATCTCAACCTGCCTAGCACATATGAACCAGGATAGTCTTTCTGTTTTGAATTTGCTACAATATCAGCAAAGAAAAATGGGTATTAGCTATATCAATAACTTGCAAAAGAGAAAATATGTAAAAAACAAAATAGGAAGATTTCAGTTACTTGCATACTCAATATCTATTGCGTTTAGATCTTAATAAGGAGTACTTCTTGCACTTAGTAGTTTTTCACTTTCATTTTTGAAAAATGTATCAATAGTATTTATTCCTAATACAGTATTTTTTAAAAAAAAATATTTGATATTCGTGGGAATACATTTTTAGCTCATGTTTTAGACAATTATTCTGATTTTTTTTTTCGAAAAAACACAATTTTATATCATTTAATATGTTCGCATAGTTTTTTTCTTTAAATGTTTGTTTAAAAATTCATCAAACTTTCCTGAAATTATCTAATTTGTACTTCAGCATAAATGGTCCTATTCTGTTTATTCGAATAAACACACACACACACACACACAATACACTGACTGAGAATCCTGCTTTCATTTAGATGTAATGGACCAAATTAATTCAGATGGTTTAATAAAAGTGGACATATGAACAAGAAGTCGATTAATGTATCCAAATGAAGAATAATATGGTGAATATAAAAAATAAAGGAGGGACGCACTTCTCCAAAAGAATGACGTGGAGACCGACTGGCAGAGTTACAGACCTCCCCCCCTCCAAAAAAAAAAAACCCCATCCAAATTCTGCTTTTCCCAATCCCTACGTGAGAGCCGTCTTCTAGTCCTCTGATTCGCAAACACATAAAACAATATTAAAAAAACTTGAAGCTTTTTTTAAATAATGTTTAAACAAACCAAGAACAATTTTTTATAAAAAGGTACAAAAAGTCAAACCAAAAAATAATTTTTACAAAAATAATAAATAGCATAATTAGTTTTTAAAATTCAATTTTTGGATTTAATTTATTGTAATAATTAAAAGCCTAATCAAACTTTTTATAAAAATGTCAAATCAAAAATACAGAAATTCGCTTATTAATAATTATGAATAACTGAGAGTTTCGAACAGGGAACTATTACTCATTCCGAGAGTTGGAACCTTGAATTCGTAACCACTAGTTAAAGAGTTCAAGGAGACATCAGCGTCCTACTTGCCCGGTACATATTTCTGTCTAGGATTGTTTTACGCTTATTAGGAAAAGCCTGTTCCTGTATCAAGACGAATATCTTGACAAAGAACTCCTGTATCGAATCCTTAGTCGGAATAGTAATCGAATTGATGTCGAACTGGTCCCGGTTCCCCACCCTCAACAGAATTTTTATTCCTTTGTCAGAAAGAGTCCTTGGAACCTATGGACGGTGCGAGAATGTTTTACCTTTTTGTAAAGTCGGTCCAGCCGACGTTGAGTGTCAATGTGGCGCAGCCGCATTTGGATCCGATCTTCGATGCCTGCATCAGTATCTGGCTGAAAATAATTGTATAAAATTTAATAACAGAATTCGTCAACATTATATTATATATATAATCTAGCCTTCCTGAAACAAATGCAGTCTTTAAACAAATTTTATGTTTTATCAATGCAATAATTTTAGAATGGCAGGGGTTATTAGAGATATGGATATTTTTGAAAATAATCTCACGCATTATAATGTGTAAATTAAATTAATTTTTATTTCTTTCTACAAGAGAAAGAAATAAAACTGACAAACTATCTAGAGCATTAAATCATTTTACAAAAATTTCATTTGATTTTTTTTTGTTAGTGAAGTGACCCTGGTTCTAACCGACAAAAGAATTTTTAGCAGAGGAAATCGAGAAATATTTTTATATCATAAGAATAAGATATTTGTTGACCCATCAGACCGGCAGTAGAATTTCACTTCTCATATTTGTAATAAACTGATTATTATATCGGCGGATGCACGATGAAATAGAGAAGACGGAATAAAAATCAGCAGGTTAATTAGAAGGTGCTAAGATTGATTTTTCAGGAGATATGAATGAAATGATGGAACATTAAAAAGACGATCGAATGTAAAAGAATAAATTATTCTCATGCACCATCTGTAATGAAGCAAAGAAAAATTTACTTATTTCAGCCGATTTCTTTATTTTATAAAGATATTTTTAATAAATTACCATTTTTAACGGCTAATTTTGCGTCTAGATGAAAGAAATGTCCATTGTTTCATATCGCAAAATAAAGACTTTGAGACATAAATACCTTGTAGACAACATAAAGCGCTTAGTGAGGAAGACAATGTCCAGATGCATGTGTGTTTTCCGAGCACACACATGCATTTGAATCTTTTTCCATATATATTTTCATTCCGTACTTATCATTTAATTTGAAATGAAAATTAGAATAAATATTTCCAATTTTATGAGCTTGTCAATTAGAAATCATTAATATTGGGTACTTCAATAGAGGTGTCCAACTCGAATGCTCTAATAAATCCAATAGGATTCTGCGGGCTTCAGAATAGAATATCACTTATTACTGCAATATAAAAACGAGCATGCTAATGTTTTCTCTGCCTGACATTTGATCCCTGCCGCCATCTTTCTTAACTTTCAATGCTCTCTTTGGCTAATGAATATTTTTAAATCTTGCCGCAAGTCATTGCGAGTAAATGGGCATTCTTTAGTTACATTTCGTTAGACTACTTCGAAATGTGCGCGGAAAGTGACATCTTACTGGTAAATAATTGCAAAATTCGCGTATACCCTCCACTCAATTTTTGTTCAAATCTGAATAAAATCTCAATTACTTCAAATTACTAGATTTGGGAAGGATTATGTAATTACGTGAATGATCAAAGAAAATGACACTTCTAAGAACCGAGAATCTTTAAAGCCTTGTTTCAAAACTGGTTTCCAAAATTTCTGCAAAAAAGTAAAATCAAATATTTTTAAAAAAATGCCAAATTAAAAGTATACGAAAAATATTCACATATCAATTTTTGATTCAAAGTAATAGAATTTTGAATATTGGAGAATATTGAACAGAGGACTAGTGCTCATTCCGGCAGACGGATTCTTGAATTCGTAATCTCAAGCTATGAATTCAAGGTAATTCCAGACCAACTTCCCCAGATCTCGTCCCGACTCGGAACAGTCTTATGTTTATTAACGAAAGCCAGTTCCTGGGCCGAGACGAAGTCTTGAAGAATGAAGGACTCTGAAATCCTTCCTTAGCCGAAAGGGCATACGAATCGATGCCGAGCTGGTCCCGGCTCTTCCTCCCCATCAGCCACTTCATATTGTAGTCAAAAACAGCCCTTGAAGCCTTACATAGTGCACAAGCATCTCTTACCCTTTTGTAGAGTTGGTCCAGCCATTTTAGGGTTGCAATTCGGCGCTGCCGGAGTTCAATCCGGTCATCTATGCCAGCATCGGTGTCCGGCTGAAAAGTATTGTATAAAAATTAGTTACAGAATTCGTCAACATTATATTAGAGTTCCCGAAACAAATTCAATCTTGAAATAGAATATAAATTAAAATAAAATTCTGATAATCAGGTATGCAATCACTTCACAATGAAAAGTGATTTATGAGTATCTTTTTAATAATTAACTCGCATATTATAAGGGAACGAGTGAATTAACAATTCGACAAGAGAAAAAAAAATCAGAAATTGACAAACTGTCTAAATGCAGAGCATTAAATCTTATAAAACCTTCATTTGATTCGTTCGTTTGTGAAGTAAACCAGGCTCTAACCGTCAAGTGAAGTTTTAGCAGAGGAAGTCTGAAAATATTTGTTATAAATTATTTTAGTCCCATCAGACAGGCAATAGAATTATATTTGCCTTCCTTTATATGTAATAAACTTATTACATCAATAGATTGACGGAGAAATGAAATCGAAGAAATAAAACTCTGCTGGACAATTAGAAGGTGCTAAGACCGGTTTTCTAGGTGATATGAATGAAATGATGGAACAGTAAAAAGACAATCGAATGCAAAAGAATTAAATATTCTTATGCCCTATCTACAATGCTTTAAAGAAAAATTAATATGTTTTAATCGATTTCTCTACTTTCTAAAAGATATTTTTAGTAAAATGCCATTTTTAGCAACGAATTTTGCTTCTAGATCGAAAAATTTCCATTATTTCATATCGCAACATAAAGAACCCGAATCCTTTTGAACTCTAGTGAGAAAAACAATGTCTTAGAATTTTCTGAGGGCACGGATGCATTTGAATCTTTTTCCATAAATATATTTTTTTCGTTCCTTATTCGTTCTTATTTACTCTAATTTCTGGGGTATTTTATATTTTATTATGCTTACAAATCAAGAAAGACAGGTAATGGAAATTAATATTGCGTATTTCAATAGAGTTGTCCAACTCGAATGCTCCCCTAAATACGATAGATTTATGCATTTTTCAGGATAGAACTTCACTTATTACAGCTACATAATTTTAATTCAGAATTTCAATATGAAAACGAGCATGCTGATGCTTTCTCTGTCTGACATTTCTTCTCTGCCGTCATCTTTCTTAATTTTGAATGCACTCTCTGGCGAAATGAATATTTTTAAATCTTGCCACAAGTGAATGTCAGTAAATGGATATTCTTCTGTTACATTTCTTTAGATTATTGCTAAAAGTGCGCTAAAAGTCGCATCTTACTAGTAAATAATTGTTTAAATTCGCATATACACTGTACTCAATTTCTGTTAAAATCTGAATAATGAATCTCATTTAATTGAAATAACTAGATTTGCTACTGATTCTATAATTAAGTAGATAATCAAAGAAAGCTACACATCTAAGAAGTGAGAATCTTTAAAAGCTTGTCTCAATTTCTGATCCAAAATTTCTGCAAAAGTGTCAAATCAATTATTTAAAAAATGCCAAATAAAAAATATACTAAAAAATCGCATATCAATCATTTTTAATTCAAAATAATAAAATTTTCAATAACGAAGAATTTTGAACATAGAACTAAACTTCCCTCAGGGGCTCACCTACTATAGGTGAGTACGGGTGTCCCAATCCCGAGGTACCCAGTGATCTTTTACTCCCATTAGGTTTACTCTCCTCTGCGCCTTCTGCTGTCGCCTTTTTTTTCTTTCCCTCGACGGCAAGCGAGGGAGCTCTCCATGAGAAGCTGTCGCCGCTCTGTTTGCTTCTTGCTTCTCATGGACAGCCAAAACCCCACGTGTTTGCCGTGCGTGGCGACCCATTTGAAAGACGGGTGGTGCACTGTGGTCCCCTGTGCATCAATCGGCTGGTAGCTAGTCACCTTAGTGGCTAGTCTTCTAGGGATCAAGCGAAGGGGTTACTCCTTGGGCTTGGCGTTAAGGGTGGTCACTGTCCCCGGGGGTAACTCCGAGCGTATAGGTACCAGTTAGCATTATGGTAAGTGCTGAGGCTAGGAACATCTAGAGCCAGTTACTGCCATCCCTTGTAGGGCTCCGTGGTGGGCGATGCCGCTGGGCCCGAATCACTATCAATATCGTATGGGCTCCTCCCGGAAATCTCCCTTCAGTGGGCAACAAAAAGAAACAAAACAAAATTTTCATTTCAACAAAGACAAATATTTTGATCACTTTTTTGTCATTAAAAGAATATCGGAAGACAAAGAAACATTTCATTCTGTTTCACCGTTTTTGGTTGAAAAAGCCATCAATAGTACAATTGGTGAAGTCGCTTCAATTCGGAAACTCCGCTCTGGAGACTTGCTCGTTGAAGTTTCATCTAAACAGCAAGCTAATAAAATCGTAAAAATGAAAGCTTTAGCCACAATACCAATCACTGTAAGTGCCCATAACTCAATAACTCGAAAGGTGTAATAACATGTGGAGAGTTATTCAATTCAACAATTGAAGAAATTATGAAAGATTTTCAGCCTGAAGGAGTTATACATGTACGTCGTATTTAAATACGACGAGACGGGCAGCTCCTCCCCACGAAACACCTTGTTCTTACATTTAAAAACCCGTCTTTGCCGGAATCAGTTAAAGTGGGTTACTTGAAATTGGCAGTCCGACCTTTCATTCCGAATCCTTTGCGTTGTTTCCAGTGCCAACGTTTTGGGCACTCTAAAATGGCCTGTCGCGGGACACTCACTTGCGCCCGTTGTGCAGAGAAGGGACATGACAGCCAGCAGTGTAGCGCACAGGAAAAGTGTGTTAACTGCGATGGCGCCCACACCTCCTTTTCACGATCATGTCCACGTTGGCAAATGGAAAAAGAAATAATAACGCTCAAAACGAAAGAGCAAATTTCGTATCCTGAAGCGAGACGGAAAATTCTCGCTAGAACACCGTCACCTGGGAAAAGCTATGCCTCAGTTGTTCAGAATACATTTTGCAAAAACTGTACATGTACAAACTGTGCTAAATTTACTTCCCAAGCAACTCACAGTGAAAAGTCATGCGGCTCCGACACCGAACCATCAATAAACAATCCAACTGAAACACATATATCCCAAAAGCCCAAATTAAAATCAAAAATGCAGAAATCACTCCAGCTAAAGCTTTCTAAACGTGGTCTATCACCAAAACAACTGACATCGACCCTTAAAAAATCCCATGTTAAGAGTTCTGTAGCTCTGGGACTGGCAAGAAAGGGCATAGTTCAAAAGGACTTACCAAGCATCTTTGGTGGCTTACCTAGAAGTCCCGATCTCATCGCCCTACATCCATCTGATGAGGATGATAATGACTTTGCAATGACTTGCGAAGTCACTCCTATTCAGGCCACTGACCCTACTATATCAAAAATTAAAAAACTTTCTTAATGGGTACCTTCCTTTCATGGAATTGTCGCGGCATAAGATCTAAACTTTATGATATCAAGTCCATTATTAACAAATTTCATCCAATCTGTTTCGGTGTTCAAGAAACTTTCTTGACGCCTAGCATTCCTATAAAATTGCGTGGTTTTAACTGTGTGCGAAAAGATGCAGACACTGGACATCATAGTTCGGGAGGCGTCTGTATCTTTACTTCGAATTTGCATCCAAGCACACCACTTATTCTACACACTTCACTACAGGCTGTGGCTGTACAAGTTCACACTCGAACATTGGTCACAGTCTGTTGTATATATTTACCACCTCATGATATCATACGTCTCCAAGATCTGGACAACTTAGTGAATCAACTTCCTAAGCCATTTATCATACTTGGCGATTTCAACGGGCATAGTTCTTTGTGGGGTTCGGGCAGTACGAACTCTCGCGGGCGACAGATCGAACAGTTTATTTCTAATAACTGTCTCTGTCTGCTCAATAAGGATGAGGAAACATACTTTCACGAACCAACACGCACTTTTCATAGTCTGGACTTGGCCATTTGTTCTCCTGAACTTCTACCATTCTTGAATTTTACAGTCGGGAATGATCTCTATAATAGTGATCATTATCCTATAATAGTCTCCCAAGCTGATAGCGGTGGTGCGACTTCATGTCCTCCACGTTTCCTATTCCAGCGGGCAGATTGGACTACTTTCTCGAAACGGGCAGATATCACAGAGACTATGGTCAAAACTCCTGACATTTCGGAAGCAGTGCAACATGTCGTTGATATTATAATGAACGCCGCAAATGTAACTATACCAAAATCTTCCCCACGTCTAAGGAAATTTCGTAGACCGTGGTGGAATGAAGCTTGCCGGGACAGTTATAAAAATCAGAAAAAGCTTTGGAACATATTTAGAAGGTATCCAACAACGGAAAATCTCGTTGCTTTTAAACGTGCCAAAGCCCTTGCTCGTCGCATACGCCGTCAAAGCCAGAGGGAATCCTGGATATCCTTTGTTTCTTCTCTGAAATATTATACTCCCAGTAAAACTTTGTGGAGGAAGGTAAAAGCTGCTAATGGGATTTATAACGAATCTTCCATTCCTGTTTTAAAAACCGGAAATGTGATGTATTCTGCCCCATTAGAAGTTGTCAATGCTCTCGGCCAAGCATTCGCACAAGTGTCAGCAATAGATTCATATAGTCCTGATTTCCTGGTAATTAAGAATCGCGCTGAACGGTTGCCTTTGCGTTTCAATGCTAGAAGAAACCTCGCATATAATTGTGAATTTAAGATGTCGGAACTGGAAATGGCTTTGTGTCAAGCCAATGATACTAGCCCAGGGCCAGATGGAATCACCTATAACATGCTTCGCCATTTGAATATCACTTCCCTTTCTAATCTGTTAGAGTTATTCAACAGAATTTGGACTGAGCAGAAGTTCCCTTCACAATGGCGCGAAGCTACTGTGATTCCAATCCTAAAACCCGGTAAGGATTCCTCCAACCCTCTGCATTACAGGCCAATTGCTCTGACGAGCTGCCTTTGCAAGACTTTTGAGCGCATGGTCAATGTTCGACTGGTATACGAATTGGAAAAACAAGTATGCATCTCTCCGTTGCAGAGTGGTTTCCGTAGAGGTAGATCTACTTTCGATAACCTCGTATTGCTGGAAACCAAGATACGCAACGCATTTGTCAGAAGGAACCACCTTGTCTCCATATTCTTCGATATGAAGAAAGCATATGACCGTGCTTGGCGCTTTGGCATACTTTCAACACTTTTCAACTTTGGTTTTAGGGGCAACCTGCCAATTTTTTTACAGAATTTTTTATCGCATCGTACTTTTAGAGTTCGTTTAGGAAACTTTTATTCTGATCATTTTATTCAAACTGAGGGAGTCCCACAGGGAAGTGTCCTCAGTGTCACGCTTTTCATCCTTCATCTCAGCCAAATCCTTAATCATTTGCCTTCTTCTGTATCTTGTAGTTTGTACGTGGCTGATCTGCAGATTTCTTATGAAGGTAGTAACATGAGCCTAATTGAGAGGCAATTACAAAATGCCGTGAATAAAGTAGTGGCATGGTGCAAAGGCAATGGATATGCTATCTCTCCTGGGAAGAGTCGCTGTCTACATTTTTGCAGGAAGAGAGGGATTCATCCAGATCCGAATATTTGCATTGAGAATGTTTCTATTCCTGTTGTGAACGAGATACGATTTTTGGGAGTGGTTTTCGATCATAAACTGACTTTCCTTCCTCATATCTTATACCTGAGGAAGAAGTGCGAGAAGTCTTTGAATATTTTGAAGGTACTATCCAGAACATCTTGGGGAGCTGATCGAACCTCCCTACTCCGTATTTACCAAGCAGTAATTCTCTCTCGATTAGATTACGCTTGTATGATATACGGTTCAGCCCGTGCGTCTGTTTTGCGGCATTTGGATACCATTCACCATTCTGCTTTAAGGATCTGCTCAGGGGCATTCCGAACTTCCCCGGTAGAGAGCCTGTATGCTATTTGTTACCAACTACCTCTTTATCTAAGACGAAAGAAGCTATCTGCCCTTTATCATTTTCGAACAAAGTCTCTGTCAAATCATCCCATTTCCCAAACAACTTTACCAGTTGGTCTTCGAAGACTCTATGATGCCCGATCCTCTCACATTCTCCCATTTACTGAGAGGATCAAAGCAATTCTCCACGATTTAGATATTAATGAAGTTTCCATAAAACCGCATGATTTCTCTTCCTTTCCACCCTGGGATATCCCAAAATTTTCCTTTCTGAATCCCTTCTCAGGATTCGACAAAAATTCAACTGCTCCAGTTGTATTTCAACAGCTATTTAACTATCATCGCTGTCGGTATTCTTCATTTACACCAATATTCACTGACGGTTCCAAATCAGTTGATCATGTTGGTTGTGGCATTGTTCTCCCATCTGGTGTTCTGAGCTATCGTATACATAAGTACTGTTCTGTATTCACTGCTGAGCTAGTAGCTATTTTTTATGCTCTCCAGGAAATTTCCTCCTTGGCTCAACGGAATTTTATTATTTATACCGATAGCATGAGTGCATTAGAAACTCTTTCTCACTACCACAATAAGATGCACCCGATTGCTAATAGCATTCTGTTTACTTTGAGTCATTTGAAGATCGATGGTTTTAATGTCATTTTCAGCTGGGTGCCATGTCATGTTGGTATCCCTGGGAATGAGATGGCAGATTCTTTAGCTAAATCTGCATCCTCCTTCCTAAACCAAGAACTCCCATACTGTGATATCAAGAGACTATTGGCGTGTCGTGTTTTGATTACTTGGCAAGAAACGTGGGATTTATTGACCCACAATAAATTGCACTCTGTCATGCCGTCCATTGCTATGTGGCCACCTCTTCCTATCCGTGAGGTAGATGTCAAGCTAACACGCCTCCGTATAGGACATACGCGCTATACTCACAAACATCTGATCTTTGGCGAAAGGGCACCAATGTGTCAGACGTGTCATGTTGATTTAAGTATTAAGCATGTTTTAATTGAATGTCCTGTCTACCATCCCCATCGTGTCAGCTTTTTCAATACATCATCCGTAACTCTAACCGACTTGGTGGGTGAGAAATACCACCCAAATATTTTTACATTTTTAAAAGCAATTCACCTTTTTACTTGCATCTAATTGCCTTTCAACCTTTTCTCGTCTGTGTATTGCATTTTTATGGAGTCGTATCATTATCACACTTTTACCGTTTCATAATTATTTTTTCCTGTGATTCATAAATTTTAAAATTTTATTAGTTGATTGCTACATCGCTTATACTATATACAGTTTATCTTAGTTGGTATTAATTTATAATTGATTGATTCAGTTCATATTAATGTGCTCTTAAATTAAACCATATGACTGGCGCAGTATGGCCTCACATGGCTCTTGTGCCAATAAACCATACCTACCTACCTACCTACCCATAGAACTAAACTAGTGGTCATTCCGACAGTCGGAATCTTGAATTAGTAATCTCTAGTCAACGATTCAAATGAATCTTCAGATTTCAACTTGCCAAGTACATACCTCCATCCACGATAGTCTTGCACTTATTAGCGAAAGCCAGTTCTTGGGCCGAGACAAATATCTGAACAAAGAGCAGCTCCACAATTGAATCTTTAGCTGGATTGGTATTCGAATTGATGTCGCTGGTTCCAGCTCCACTTCCTCAATAGCCCCTTCATTCCTTTGTCAAAAAAAAGTCTTTGGGACCTACAGACGCTGCAAGAATTTTTTGTAAAGTTGGCACAGCCGTAGTTGGATCCGGTCTTCGATGACTGCATCAGTGTCCAGCTGAAAATTATTGTATACAAATTATGTAAAGGATTCGTCAGCAAAAAATATATATAATCTTGAGTTCCTGAAACAAAACAATTACAGTCTAAAATATAAATAAGTTAAAATAAAATTCGTACAAGCAGATAGGAAATAACTTCCAAACTGCGTAATTTGGAAAGTGATAAAAACCCAATTTACAAAATATCTAAATAGAGAACTTTAAAAACATCTTACAAACCTGCCCTTTCATTCTTTTGTTTGTGAAGCGAACCGAATTCTGACTGAGAAATGATTTTTTAGCATAAGAAACGGTAATTTTTTATATCATAAAAATAAGACATAATAAGAAATGGATTATAAATAAGAAAAAAATCAAGAAAATCATAAAATAAGATTTATAGGTGGTCCTTCAAACCAGCAATAGAAATGCATCTGTTCTTATTTGCATCAACCCTACTATGTCACTAGATATGATACGAACAAGATAAGAGCGAAAATCTGCAGAATAATTAGAAAGTTCTAAGATGAATTCCTCAGTAAATTTCCATTTTATAGACTTAACATTATAAATGTGTAATCGAATGCACAGGCTAAATATTCTGCTGTGCAGCATTCGTAATTTTGTAAAAAAAAAAAAATTGTTTAATGCAAATGAATCTGTTGCATTATTGCCTTCTTAAGATATTTTCTACAAAATTTTCTTTTAATAGGGAGTTTCACGTCTCTCACACGTTATGCCTCTCAGGGGCTCACCTACTGTAGGTGAATGCGGGTGTACGAAACCGATATTCCCAGGGATCTAGACTCCCTTTATGTTTACTCTCCTCTACGTCTTCTGCTGTCTGCTTGATTCTTCCATCCCTCGATGGCAAGCGAGATAGCTCTTCATGAGAAGCTGTCGCCGCTCTGTTTGCTTCATGCTTCTCGTGGACAGCCAAAAACCCCACGAGTTGACCGTGCGTGGTAACCCATTAGACGGGTGGTGCACTGTGGTCCTAGATGTATTATTCGGCAGGTAGTTAGCCACCAGAGTGATTGCTCTGCTAGGGATCAAGCGAAAGGGTCACTTCTTGGGTTTGGCATTAAGGGTCCCCGTAGGTGGCTACGAGCTTATGGGTGTTGTTGGGCTCCGTGTCGGGTGGCGCCGTCGGGCCTTGAAGTTTTAAGAATGTCATTTGTGTAAAGGAAAGCTTCGTCCCTTCAGTATGAAACAAAATGTTACTAATATTTACTATGCTTCGTTTTCAATATTTTTCATTATCAAACGCTTGTCAGCAAACAAAGTTTTCATAACATTTCACCATTTTTAGTTGAAAAATCTAACCGACTTCGTTGATGAAGTCAAATCAATTAAAAAACTTAAATCAGTAGGTTTAATTGTAGAGGTCGCAACTGAAAAGCAATCCCAGAAAATAATAAAACTGAAGTCGTTGCCCACAATATATCTGTTGACCCTCATAAAACGCTCAGTTCTTCAAAAGGTGTTATTATCTGTGAAGAACCGTTTCATGCACCAGAAGAGGAAATCGCTGTAAAATTAACATAAAACAGGACACATGCGTCTTTCTTTTGCATCGGAGCCTACTTCGGTGGGCTAATTCTCCTCAGGAGCTCACCTACTAGAGGTGAGTACGGGTTCCCAATCCCGAGGTACCCAGGGATCTATACTCCCTTTATGTTTATACTCCTCTACGCCTTCTTCTGTCTACTATATCTTTTCCTTCCCTCGACGGCAAGCGAGGGAGCTCTCCATGAGAAGCTGTCGCCACTCTGTTTGCTTCCTGCTTCTCATGGACAGCCAAAACCCCACGTGTTGGACGTGCGTGGCGACCCATTAGAAAGACGGGTGGTGCACTGTGGTCCCCGGTGTATCAATCGGCTGGTACCTAGTCACCTGAGTGGCTAGTCTGCTAGGGATCAACCAAAGGGGTTACTCCTTGGGTGCCATAAAACTCAATCAATCAATCAATAAATCAATCAATCAATCGGTGGGCTAATTATAAAACCTTTTTATAGTAAAGCATCAAATACTCCTGATTATGCCAGATACTTAAACAGGACGATGTCAAAATACTGTAGTGATTTTCTTTATTCGTCATTCGAAGTTTTGATTTCGAATTTTTTTACTTGCATGAAATGTTGGAGTTTGAAATTCCGTTAACATTGTTGGAGGAATATTTAAGCTAAAAGGATTGGTTTGGTTTGGTTTTTTGGCACAAGGGCCATAGATTTGGCCATGCTGCGCCAGACTACGTAAAATTATTTCAAGTTTTAAGCTAAAAGGAAGTCAGGAAATTTTAATTGCTGGGTTTAAGTAGTTTTTTACAAATAGGTTTTTCTTTTTTATTGTAAGTGCTATTGTTTTATAATTTTAACAATTTTATTACCTAGTGCTTTACATTTACCATTTGTTTAGCGCAGTATAGCCAAGTTTGGCTTTTGCGCCATTAAAACTCAGAATCCAATCCAACTATTTGAAGATTGAATTATTTGGATTCAACGTGTTTTTGTAGGGATGAATACTGTGTACACAGAAGCAAATGCAAGCGATGCCACGATCTGTCAGAGGTCGTACGGGAATACAGTGAAAGCAATTTGGAATGTTAGTTCTCTATCGAAATAAATATTTAAATTGCATTTTTCTCTTATCCCATGACGACAGCTCATATACACTAAGTGTGCAATAAAATTCGGAAAGAAATCTGTTCTATCTATAAGGCAAGGCCCATAAGATAACTCGAAAATCATATGGAATTCCCAACAGCAGCAACAAAGTATAATTTACAATACGATGTTTAATATACCATGAAATAATGCCATATTCTAATCTCGTCTAAATCTCCATTGCGCATGTATCAAACGTACACAGAGGAAACACTCTCTTAAAATTACAAATCCTATTCGCTGTCCGAAATATGGTGATAAAAATTCAAAGTACGAAATAATTTTTCCAAGATTCAAAGCTACAATTTTTTCTGTGGTGATCTATTTGTGAAACAGTAGATAAATGCATCCCAGAAACAAATAGAGCATCAAATGTAAGCTTTTTAATAATTATAGACATACAGACGACAGTCTATAATACGAATATGGAATTTCATCAGGTTAATTTATCTTGAAAAAGAAATACAAAATCCATATGATTCTTTTAGATATTTTCCACTCTACGTTGTTATAAATATCTATATCTAATATGAAATCATTATCTGACTGAATCTTCCAGGCTGTTATAGCAAACTATTTGAACAGAATGCCATTTCGAAAATTTTCTATTTCAGTTAAAAGCAGTCAGTTAAAACTCACTTATTATGAATTGGATATTAACTGTTAGCATAATTTAAATTGTAATTTTCTTAATTTTTAAAAAGGAAATTCGTTTCACAATTTGACCAAATATAATATAAAAATAAGTACTTCCTTAGAATTTTAACCACGAATTTTAACTTGCAAGTGCATAAATTTAAATCATTTAATCAGGTATTAGCAACAAAAAAAATTTCTAAATAATTGCAGGTAGGAAATGAAGAGTGATTTATATAGTTGCGGTTACGAAATTTTTATTACTATTTATCATTGATCGAAAAGAATAAAGAACTCAAGAAAATCGATGAATGCATAAATTCTAATTACTCTTGAAACATAATTCAGATTCTATTACAAAAATTAATACATCTTAATGAGAAAGATTATTTGTACTGATTAAAAACATGTTCTTTGTTTAAAAAAATTTTCGGAATTTTTTTTTCGAACACCATTATTTATTATTACCATGCACTATATAATCTCTAATAGCATGATTAAATGAAGCGACATTTTAATTTTCAATTTTCGTATAAATAATAGGAATATGAACATATGGAACTCGTACGATCTTGGGTCGATGTGTTGGCCAACAAATGACAGATGATGAAACAAATGTCACTCGCAAGTAATGCAGATGCAGAAGCTTTTCAATTTACGTTGTCTGGGAGTGATTTTCGATCGGAATTTCACCTTCCTTTCGCACATCTTACACCTCCGGAAATGTGAGAAATCATTGAATATTTTAAAAGTGCTTGCCAGAACATCTGGGGGTGACCGATCGAACCTCTCTTCTTCGTATTTATCAGACAATAATTCTCTCTCGAATTGATTATGGTTGTATGGTATATGGCTCCGCCCGCTCAACTGTTTTGAGGCGACTGGATACCTTTCATCATTCCGCTTTAAGTATTTGCTCTGGGGCGTTCCGCACTTCTCCAATAGAAAACCTCTACGTTATTTGAAATCAGCTACCACTTTGTTTAAGACGTAAGAAATTGTCCGCTATGTTTTATTTCAGAACACAATTCCTTCTAAAGCACCCACTAAGAGAAATGTCACTACCAGTTGGCCTTTATAATGCCCGTCCTTTTCATATTCTACCATTTTGTGAGAGAACAAGCACACTCGTGCGTGACTCGGATCTTAACACAGTTCGTGTTAAAGCTGTTGACTCGTTTAGTTTCCCACCCTGGGATATTCCACAACTTACCTATTTCAATCCCTTCAGAGAATTCGATAAATCTTCAACCTCTCATATTGTTCTCCAACAGATGTTTTTGTATCATCGCTATCAGTATTCATTTTTTGTTCCAATTTTCACGGATGGCTCTAAATCGGATGGTCATGTCGGTTGTGGTCTAATTCTTCCTTCTGATACACTGAGCCACCGTCTGCACAATTGTTGTCCTGTTTTTACTTTTGAGTTGGTTGCTATTTTCTTTGACCTTCAGTAAATTTGCCATCTATACCGATAGCATGAGTGCTTTAGAGACCCTTTCCCACTACCAAAATTAGATGCATCCGATTGCTATTAGAATTTTATTCACTTTACGTCTTTTACAAAATGAAGGATTTCAGTTTATTTTCTGTTGGGTTCCGAGTCACGTAGGCATTCATAGAAATGAAAAAGCGGATTCAGCTGCAAAATCTGCAAAGTCATTTTTGAGCTTTGGACTTCCCTTTCATGATATCAAAACGTCCATCTTTTATCACATTTTTTCTGACTGGCAAAAGTCATGGGATCTGCAGATCCAAAATAAGTTACATTCTGCGAAAACTGACATTTTGTGGCCTGCACATCCTATACGTGAGATAGATGTTAAATTGACATGTCTCCCTATAGGACACACTCGCTTCACCCACAGGCATTTGATATTTGGCGAAAATGCGCCTACATGCAACAGATGCCGAGTGCATTTTACTATTAATCATATTTTAATTGCCTGTTATTTTTTCAGTTCTTATCGTCTTCGTTTTTTTACCTCGTCTTCTTTGACTTTACAAAACTTGAAGGTTGAAACACACCACCTAAATATTTTTTAAATTCTTAAGAGGGATTGGTTTTTATACTTGTATTGAGCATTTTTTCCTATTTGATATTTAACAACTTTGTTTCGACTTTGCATTAGATTTTTAAATTTTGAGGAATAATAAATTTTTTAGAATTTTATTGTCATATATTAGGCTATTTTATCTTCACATGTGTACTTCATAAAAAATAAATGTGCTTTTAAACCTATTCTAATTTTACCACATGATTGGCGCAGTATGGCCAAGTGTGGCTCTTGCGCCAATAAATAATACAAACCAAAACAATCCAATTTAAGTTGAAATCATAGATGTCCATTTAAAGAAGGTTGCAGATTTCAAATAACTTTCCAGGAGCGCTGAAAGCATTAAGCTCATAAAGCTACTATAGAAAAAAGAAAAACAGATCTAATGATTGTTACAAATAAAATAATGGTGGAATCATTTTGTTAGGTAATATATGCATTCAAGTAGTGTATTAAATGATTTTTTCCAAAATTTATCAACCTCCTATATTGTATGGATCCTTAAATTTCAACTGATTTTCGTTTAATTGTTGCATTCTTTCAATATTTCAGTTGTTTTTAAAATAATAGAAACTTAGAAGTTTTTGGGAAATTACGAAGATTTTTTTGTTGAGTTTCATATTTAAAATGGTATATCCGGAGTTCCAAAAAAATTATAGTCGTATCGAATTTGATATTAAAAAATAAAGCTCGAAATTAAGTTTGAAATAATGTAAAAGAGATCTAGAATTCCAATTTAAAAAATAAAACTCCGTCTCGAGTTTTCAAACTAAAATAAATTCGTCTCGAGTTTTCAATTAATAATGATTTCACCCCGAAAAAGCCACCAGAGCCAAGTGCTAAAATCTCACCAGTTGATTTTTTTTAAAAAAAATCCAGTTGCAAATTTAAAAATTCAATCGAGAGATTAAAATTCCTGTCAGACTTAAAAATCCAACCGCAAATTTAAAAATATCTTATCTGTTTCCTCAATCCAGTTAAAAATTTTAAAAATTCCTGAGTGCCAGCACTGTGACATTTAAAATGTGACATTGTTAAAATTTCTACCACCACAGTATATGTGACAATATCCTTCATTCAGTTGCATTATTTGATTGATATGAACTATTAATTTGAGTCAGTTTGAATTGAAGAGCAAAATCCATATACCAAAGACGAAACGCTTCATCTAATTTTAAAAAATCAAAGTATGCAGTATATGAACCACGTATCTTTACTTTTTCTTGTCTTTTACGTTACCTTTGATTTTTTCCAATACTTGAAGAACACTTACAGGATTTCAAAAAGCATTTTGTATCTCATTCAGCCAATCTTAATTTTTTTAATCAAAACGAAATATGGATAAAAACGTATTACGAAGTATTTATGATTTAAAGCTATGTCTCTCACTGAATAGAAATTTTTTCACAATATTTATAGGCTTTTCGTAGATAAATTCGTAGACTAATTTCAAAAATAATTCATATCAGTTGTGATATAGTAAAGTGTAAAAATTACAAATATGTTTTAACAAAGAGATTTGCAGGATGTCTGTAAAAATTCTGTTGCAGATACCAATTTAATACGTTACATATTTTCACAACTAATTGATATTTAGCTCATTATTAGATGAGGCGACTTTATATATAATATTACGGATATGAAAAAAAAAACGATTTTCGCATAATGTTAAATGAGATTAATCATACATTTCACCACGGATATAAAAATGTGATTCTGTCATAACCCTTTTTGAAAATTTTCAGTTTTATGTGACTTATTGCGAGTTTGTACAGCTTTAATTTCAAAGGTTTAAAGATGTGGTTTCCTTGCCTTTCATCTCACTTTTTCATTCTATAATTTTTTTTTTCTCGAAAAAGGTTCATGCCAGGTTAGAAATGTCCCGTCATACACACAATTCTCGTCATGCATGCGAGTATTTTATTAATTAATGTGCTGAATTTTAATTTTTATTTGTTTGCAACTTCTAGAACACTTTATTAGCATGAATAGTGCTCTTAAATTAAACCATATGCAGCGGCCAAACAGGCGATAAATGACTGTTTCGAAAACATGGCGATAAGCATCAATCATACCTTTGGAGATGAACTTTGCTCTCCAACGGATACGAGTGATTCACTTCCTGCCTTCGCCAGCTGGCTTAGAAGGTCTGTCTCCTGCTGGTCGATGGAATTACGGCCAATGTATCATATTCTATATTTGTTAATTTAATTTGTAATTAAAATTTATTTTTGTTATTTACATGGCTGGTAGGTTTTCATTAAGTAAAAATGTTTTAATACTTTAATTTAAAGTAAACTTGGCAATGCGTGTTAAACCACGCACCAAACATATGACTGGCGCAGTATGACCTTACATGGCTCTTTCATTCAATAAATGCGATAATCCCAAATGTACCGCAATAAGTTGCAAAACGCAGATTCTATGTTACTTTTTTTTAATATCTTAAATATTTTTCACCAGATCAAGAATATCAGTACAATTGAACGGTCTGCACAAGAAAGCAAAAGCTCCAATCGGTCTGACAAGGAAAAAGGCAATCAACTATATTATAAAGTGTGCAGAAGGCTTTGAGTTTATGTGATGACCATTGCAGTAATTATTTGGTCCATTTTTTTCAAATATTTAAGTTAATGGTCCCCACAATAACCTTTATTTAAGTTTCAAAAACTAAAAATCAGATGAGGGCACAAGATAAAAAATTTTTAATGCCCACTAGAGTAATTTGTTAAGAATATCTTTTTAGAAAAAGAAGAAAAAAAAAAAAAAAACGTAGAATTTTTTACCTGCGTGGAGCAAAATTTCAAGCTTTAATAGAGCTGAAAGTTGTAATATTGTAAAAAAATGGATCCAAATTTTTTTTAATGATATGGAATTTGAATTTTTTCCAAGATTTCCATTTGAATATCATGCTAATATTTTGCCCCAGAAAAAATATTTTACTCGACTGCCTTAGGATGAAAAAGAAAGAAACCAAAGAGCTATAAACAGGAGATTAATAACGAAGTCTTTTTTTTTTTCGTAATACTCCTATACATTTATTTTTATTACTTTTTCATAAATTGTGAAAAGTTAAGGTTTCAGACAGGGAATCAGTTCTCTGTGCAAATTAATGAGGATAAAGGCAATCACAAATTTTTGAAGAATGGATAGATAATTTTCATGTCATGGCCATTTCCGTAAATATTTTCTGGAAGTTATCTTTATTTTTGAAAATCGACATTAGTTAATAAATCCTCCTCAAGTCCTGCAGGTCGCTTTAAAGTTTGCTCTTAGCCGACGAGGGGGTACCTGGAAGGAACGTGCAAAGTACGGAGAGAGAGTAATCTGCTGGTAGGGTCACCCAAAGCGTCAATGCCGTTTCATTATATCCGGCTAATGCCTGCAACAAAAGCGCCGAAGGAAGACTTCTATCCTTGGATCATTGTTCAGGATGCTCTAGTCTTTTTGATCAACAGAAGTTGCTCACTTCCTCCTCCTTATGGTTATGTTGACTTATAATGGTTCTGACAGTAAACTATGAACACCACCATGAGTGTGAATATGAGAAGAGCAAAAAAAAAAAAAAAGGTTTGGACTTTTTATGTCGTTGTTATTTCCGGTTTTATGGCCCAAGAGCCCCATTGGACTTTCTAAGGGAGTTATAACATTCAATCCCCTAATTATTATAGATTTTTTTGGCGGTTAAGAACCTACTAGAGCTGATCTGACATATGTCAGATCTTTTGAGGATAAGCAACAAAAACAAGTAAGCAGTGGGCACAAGAGGAAATATATATAAATATACATATATTCTCTGAGTTGCCCATCACAATAACATGTATACTGGTATTGTTTTTACGAATCTATATGTACATATCTATTGATTTTTTTAGAAAAAAGCAATTTGTAATTATTACAAGGAACCTTTCGTACAGCCCTCAGTGATAAAAACGGCAATGAATCGCGAGCAGTGAATTCCCAATTATTTTTTGCAAGGATATTGTGATGTACCCTTTTTATTTTTCTCCAAGATTTCTTTTTAAAAATCGAGGATTTTGCTAGTAATAAGGAATTTTTGTTTTTCAAATTCTGACGACCAACACAAGGTACAGAATAGCTTTAAAAAACGGTATTAGTCAAAAGTTTTTGTAATGCAAACTGCATCGTCACTCCAAGCGGCCTGATGACAAAAAAGACAAACAAGAATCAAAGAACTATCGGAAGAAAATTTTGTATTTGATGCCATTGCGATAACAATTTTCTCCTTTTTTTTTGTTTTTAGGTTAAGGCTTCTAATAACAATTATTTTTCAAGTAGCAGTAATGCTAAAATTTGACATCAACAGTTAACAGAAATTTCTGCAAACAATGGATGCAAAATTAAAGGTTTCTTAATGCTTATTGAAGTAATTACTTAAAAATGCTCTACTAGACAAGGGCAAAATATAGAATTGATTGCGTGTGTGAGACCTTTGTGACAACCCTTAGAGACATAAGTTTGCTTGAAATGCAATCAGTGTGCGCCGTGTTTTTAACCTTATGCCATTTAGAATATCCCGAAGAAATCCTTCCAGAAATATATCGGAAAATATATCCCAGAGATGGAACCATTATTCCAGCTGTCTTGACAACGATAAAATCAAAATTCCAACAGTTTTGATAAATCGATTGAAAAAATAAAGTGAAGGTTTTTTGTAATGAAATACCCAAAATAACTTTTTCCTACAATTCAGAAATTGACAGAAGTAAATATTCCGAACACAGAATCGGCACTCCAAGTGGCTCAATGGGAGAGAAAGTTGTTCAACAATTGAAGAATGGATAGAATATTTCGTGCCTGTGCTGCCAATGCCATAATTATTTTCTGCGTTTCTTTCAAATCCATTTACTTATGTATCTGGTATTAAGGATTATACAGATTGTAAAGACTGTGAAGGGAGTGAACATTGAATAGAAACTGATAACCAGTGGATAAAGTCGATTTTTTTTGTAGTCCCCACTACAATAGTTTGCTTTCGAATAGGAGCAAATATAGATCTTATTACCGCAATTAGACCTTTATACTGCGCTCAGTTATTAATGCGGCAATAAAGTAAGATCAGTGAAATCACTTTTTAAAAAAAATGTCCTTTAACCATTCAGACGTCTTCCCCGAATTCTTCAGTCGTTTCAAAGGAAAATGGAAGGATTTGAGAATCAAGAGCAAAACCAAATGAAAGCTTTGTTTTTGCAATGCATAAGTGATTCTAAAATATCTTTTCAGGAATCGTAACAAGTAAATGTTCAGACAAGAAATCAATGCTCCAAGTTGTAGTGCAATGGGAAAAAGTCGATTAAGAATCCAAGAAAATATATAAATTCGTAACTATGAATGTGTGCGTGATCCTCTGCCGTGATCATTCCAAGAGGAAATGGAACCAAGAGTATAATTCCAAGAGGAATGGATGAAATTTTTGAAAAAATTTCATCACTCTAAGGCTCCTGATTATAGTTATTCAAGCTACTTTGAAGGGGAAATCAGATAAATAATCAACAGAAAAAGATTAACATGGGGCGCTACACACGTTTTTTTTTTGGTAATGCCCACTATAGGATTGTGTTCACTTTATTCATTTAAATAAAGAGTTAATATTGAAACTATCACCGCAAGGGAACATTAATGCGATTCTTATAAATATAAAACCGATGATGAAATACAAACAGTACAATCAATCTTTTTTTTTCATTTCCCATTTTTCGATTTCCATTCCGAAAATCAAAGCGCTTTCTTCTGAACAGGAAGCAAAATTTCTTTCGCCCTTGCAGTTAAAAAAAGAAAAAATCAAACAGTAGCCTCAATAAAAGCTTTTATTTTAATACCCATTACAGTAATTTTTTTTCCCCAGAGAGCTCCTTTCAGAAATTGAGACACTTAAATACGGATAAGTTTCCAAGCATGGAACCAAAACTCAAGGTCAAATGGCAAGAAAAACTAGCAAAAATCTATTAAAAATGGATAAAGCGAATGTTTATAGGCGATAACCACTTCTTAAACAATTTCCTCGATGATATTTTTTCGAAAATCGGGTGATGCGGATGCACTGATAATAAAGAATTATTCTGACGACAATGGCATAAAAAAACGAGATGAACAATGAAACAAAAATAGCTCAAAATTGGGCACTTCAAGATTTTTCTTTTTTGCAATACCCACTGAATTAATTTGCTAAAGATTTTCATATAAGCAAACTGTTTGTATAGATCTTATTGCTCCACATATCTTTCGTGCCATCAATCAAGAATTTAAAAGATATACAGATTTTTTTTTCTGTGTGCTTGGGCTTTTCACTGCATTTATTATTTGCTGCAAGAGCTTCTTTTTCCGAAGAATAATTCAGGTAAGGTTCCCGATTGTAAATCATTAAGATGATGGGGAAACCGAGAAGAGCAGTGAACAGAAAGAGAATGAAATTCGGCACAAAATGAAGGGTTTTACATAGACACTAGAGAATTTCATTTAGACTAATAGTATATATAAACCTTTATCTCCATGCATATAGTGATACTACTGTCAATAAAGTACTAATAGTGGATCAATTATATCCAATAATTATATTTCCACCAAGTTTTCTTTTCAGAAATCACTTGGTACTTTTTCTTCTTAAATATAAATCATTATTTTTGTCGTATGGAAGGATATTGATTGTTTGGAAATCAAAACTATATATATTTTTTTAGTTTTGAACATTACATAAGTTGACCCACAATTTTTCCATTTGGATTCCGAGCAAACGGAGATTCTTAGATTTCCCATCCGATGCGTAGCAAATAGAGTGCCTATCGTTCATTTGTAAGAGTTTAATGAATTGCCACGCTTATGGTCCCCTCAGGGGCTCACTTTCTTTAGGTGAGTACGGGTGTCCCAATCCCGAGGTACCCAGGGATCTATACTCCCTTTATGTTTATACTCCTCTTCGCCTTCTGCTTTCTGCTTTTTTTTCTTTTTCTTTCTTTCTTTTAACTTAGAAGACAGAGGCTTGCACTCAATATGTTTTTTAAAATAAAAAGTGATGATGTCCATCCACTACATTACAAAGTTATAAATCCAATTTATGGTCCATTATTCTCATTGAAACCCTCATTTATTCCTACTTTTGGATTTAGAATTGGGCAAATTCTTATTTAAATTTCTATTGATGATTTTCCAGTTCTTAATAAAACCGACGAATTCCCTCCATGGAAAAATACTAATTTAAAATTTATAGATGACTTCGAAAAATGGCAGAAAAGGACAACTCTAAACCTAATGTATCGGTATATGTTTTATGGCCACCGACAACAGTATTCTAGCTATGAACCTATTTTTATTGACGGATCAAAAGCTGGTAAATGAGTGGCAGCAGAGGTAGTTAACAGAAATAAGATAATTTCTGAGAGTTTGCATGAGTTTTGTTCCGTTTTTACATCTGAAATGTATGCAATATACCTGGCCTTAACGAAATTGCTAATTAGTAACTATAAGAAAATTATTTTATACACAGACTCAAAAAGCGTCATTGAGGCACTAAGGAATATTTCGCCATAAAGCCCTCCTTTAGTCCCCTCAGGGGCTCACCTACTATGGGTGAGTACGGGTGTCCCAATCCCGAGGTTCCCAGGGATCTTTACTCCCTTTCTGTTCGCACTCCTCTACGCCTTTTGCTTTCTGCTGTTTTTTCTTTCCCTCGACGGCAAGCGAGGGAGCTCTCCATGAGAAGCTGTCGCCACTCTGTTTGCTTCTTGCTTCTCATGGACAGCCAAAACCCCACGTGTTTGCCGTGCGTGGCGACCCATTAGAAAGACGGGTGGTGCACTGTGGTCCCCTGTGCATCAATCGGCTGGTAGGTAGTCATCTTAGTGGCTAGTCTGCTAGGGATCAAGCGAAGGGGTTACTCCTTGGGCTTGGCGTTAAGGGTGGTCACTGTCCCCGGGAGTAACTCCGAGCGTATAGGTTTCGATTAGCATTAGGGTGGATGCCGAGGCTGGGCATGACCTGAGCCGGTAATTGCCTTCCCTTGTTGGGCTCCGTGGTGGGCGGTGCCGTCGGACCCGAATCTTTTCTAATATCGTATGGGCTCCTCCAAACGTGGTCCCTTCAGTGGGCGTAAAGTACATAAAACTTTTACTAATGTTGATCATTTTGACAATTTTTTTGTAATTAAACGAAAATCAGAAAAACAAGATACTTTTAACTCCGTTTCACCTTTTTTAGTTCAGAAAGCCGTCTCTGCTACCGTCGGTGAGGTGCAGTCGATTAAAAAAATGCGTTCTGGTGACTTATTAGTTGAAGTCGATTCTAAAAAACAATCGCAGCAAATCATGAAACTGAAAGCTCTAGCTTCTATACCCATTTCTGTTAGTCCACACACATCCTTAAACTTCTCCAAAGGTGTAATAACTTGCGGAGAATTATTTAATGTCTCTGTGGAAGAAATAAATTCAGAATTGAAACCTCAAGGAGTGACTCATGTTCGCCAGTTTGCCATTCGGCGGGATGGTCAACTCCTTCCAACAAAGCATTATGTGCTCACCTTCCATAGCCCGAAGCTACCTGAATTTATATATGCCGGTTATATTAAGTTACCTGTGCGTCATTATATACCAAATCCATTGAGGTGTTTCTAATGCCAGCGCTTTGGCCACTCGAAGATTAATTGCCGCGGGACACTCACTTGTGCCCGCTGTGCTGATAAAGGGCATGATAGCCAGCAGTGTTCCGCAACAGAAAAGTGCGTAAACTGTGGTGGCGATCATCCCTCTTATTCTCGAAATTGCTCCCGCTGGAAACTGGAAAAAGAAGTCACTATTATCAAAATAAAAGAAAACATAACATACCCAGAAGCTAGACGTAGAGTTCAAATTCAGACACCTACGCCAGGCATTAGCTATGCCTCCGTTGTTCAAAAACCATTTTGTAAAAATTGTTCCTGTGAAAACTGCATAAAGCAAACTCCAAAACCAAAACTTCCTGTAAAAACATCAGAATCAGATTCTGATAATTCAGTTCAAAGTATTTCAGAATCTCCTAAACCGGATCTATCAGCATCTAAAAAAACTCGAAAGAAAAAACCTCAGTCCTCACTGACATTGAAACTTGCTAAACGTGGCATATCACATAAAGATCTTTCTGTCAAGTTACAAAAATCTACTTCAAGGAATTCCGTCGCTTTGGGATTAGCAAGAGATGGTGTAGCCCATAAGGATTTAACGTCTATCTTTGGAGGCACACCAACTATCCCTGATTTTAAGCTCCATCCGTCTGAGGATGAAGATGCATTTTCTATGAGTTGCGAAGATCAGGCAACTCCTACAGCTGCTCACTCACACTCCCCATCTAAATCTCTCTCTTAATGGGTACCTTCGTTTCTTGGAATTGTCGCGGCATTCGTTCCAAACTTCATGACATGAAATCAATTATTAACAAATTTCATCCTATCTGTTTCGGTGTTCAAGAAACCTTCTTGACACCCAACATTCCACTAAAATTACGCGGATATAACTGTGTTCGGAAAGATGCAGGCACTGGATCTCATGCTTCTGGAGGTGTCTGTATTTTCACATCAAACCTTTATCCGAGCACACCTCTCAATTTGCATACCACTCTTCAGGCTGTGGCTGTACAGGTCCATATACGATCTTTGGTCACAGTCTGCTGTATTTATCTTCCGCCTCACGGTATCATCCGTCAGCAAGACCTGGACAATCTAGTAGACCAACTTCCTTCACCCTTCATTTTATTCGGCGACTTCAATGGACATAGTATTTTGTGGGGCTCGGATAGTACAAACTCTCGAGGGCAGCAGATTGAACAGTTTATTGCTAATAACTGTCTCTGTCTGCTCAATAATGACGAGAAAACGTACTTCCATGCGCCCACACGTAGCTTCCACTGTCTTGACCTAGCCATATGCACTCCTGAACTGCTACCGTTGATGAATTTGAGAATTGAAGATGATCTGCACAATAGCGATCACTTCCCCCTAATAATCTCCCACGCTGATGGTCGAGGTGCGACTATTTGTCCTCCGCGTTTTCTGTTCCAGCGGGCAGATTGGACTACATTCTCACAACTAGCAGTTATCAATGAGGCTATGGTCAGTGATGCAGATATTTCAAAATCAGTTCAAAATGTCATTGATACAATAATGAACGCCGCGAACACCACCATTCCAAAAACATCCCCACGTGTAAGAAAATTCCGTAGGCCGTGGTGGAATGAAGCTTGTCGCGACAGTCATAAGAACCAAAAGAAACTCTGGAATCTTTTTAGAAGGTACCCGACGACTGAGAATTTGATCGCTTTTAAAAGAGCCAAAGCGCTAGCTCGCCGCATTCGGCGTCATAGTCAGAAAGAATCGTGGATTAAATTTGTTTCATCCATCACATCCTCTACTTCGAGTAAACTTTTATGGAAAAAGGTTAAGGCTGCTAATGGGATCTATAATGAAACTTCTATTCCTGTTATAAAAACCGGTAATATGATGTATTCAAGCCCATTAGACGTTGTTAACATTCTCGGCCAAGCGTTTGCACAAGTTTCCGCAACGGATTCTTACAGCCCTGAATTTCTGGCAATTAAGAATCGCGCGGAACGGTCGCCTTTGCGCTTCAATGCCCGAAGTACTCTTCCATATAATTGTGACTTCAGGATGATTGAATTGGATAGGGCCTTGTCTCAAGTCCATGATACCAGTCCCGGGCCAGATGGGATCACATATAATATGCTCCGCCATTTGAATGCAACTTCCCTTTCGAATCTGTTATTACTATTTAACAGAATATGGATTGAACAGAAGTACCCTTCACAATGGCGCGAAGCTATTGTGATCCCAATATTAAAACCTGGCAAGGAAGCCTCAATTCCTCTAAACTACAGACCGATTGCTCTTACAAATTGCCTCTGTAAGACCTTCGAGCGCATGGTCAATGCTCGTCTAATTTTCGAACTAGAGAAACAGGGATGCCTCTCCCCGTTGCAGAGTGGTTTCCGTAGAGGTCGGTCTACCTTTGACAACCTCGTATTACTGGAAACCCAAATACGCAATGCCTTTGTGAGGAGAAACTACCTAGTTTCTATATTTTTCGACATTGAGAAGGCATACGACCGTACATGGCGCTACGGCATACTTTCAACACTTTTTAATCTAGGTTTTAGAGGTAACTTACCCATATTTTTACAAAACTTTTTATCGAGACGTACTTTTCGTGTTCGAATTGGCAACTTTTACTCTAATCATTTTATTCAAGCTGAGGGAGTTCCGCAAGGAAGTGTCCTCAGCGTTACACTTTTTATAGTTCATCTCAGCCAAATTTTAAATCATTTGCCTCCATCTATTAATGGAACTCTTTATGTTGACGATCTGCAGATCTCATGTCAAGGTAGTAACATGAATCTCATTGAACGACAATTGCAAAACGCAGTAAATAAGGTGGTAGCTTGGTGCAATAACAATGGGCACGCAATCTCACCTGAGAAGAGTAGATGCGTTCACTTCTGCCGGAAGAGAATAATTCACCCGGATCCGAATATTTATATTCGAAATATACCTATCCCAGTGGTGAGCGAAATACGGTTTTTAGGAGTGATATTTGATCGGAAGCTCGCCTTCCTTCCGCATATTTTGCATTTGCGAATGAAGTGTGAGAAAAAGTTAAATGTTTTGAAAGTACTTTCCAGAACATCCTAGGGTGCCGATCGGACCTCTCTACTCCGTATTTATGATGCAATCATCCTTTCGTGCATTGACTATGGGTGTATGGTATATGGTTCGGCGCGATCATCTGTTTTACGTCGGCTGGATACTGTACACCATTCTGCTTTAAGGATCTGCTCCGGTGCGTTCCGTACTTCTCCTATTGAAAGCCTTTATGTTATTTGCCACCAGTTGCCCCTTTATTTAAGACGCCAGAAAATTTCTGTTTCATATTATTTCAAAACAAAATCTATTTTGAAACACCCCTTAAGTCAAATGACATTACCGAGTGGTCTTCGTAGATTGTATAATGCCCGTCCGTCTCACATTCTACCATTCTGCGAGAGAGCCAAAATGCTCATAAGTGACTGGGACCTCAATACTGTTAGTGTTAAAACTGTTGACTCCTTTATTTTTCCAGCTTGGGATGCCCCGGAATTCTCTTTTGTGAATCCATTCAAAGGCGTCGATAAATCCTCAGCTGCACCTGTTGTCTTCCAACAGCTATTTTTCTATCATCGCCATCGGTATTCCTCATTTGATCCAATTTTCACGGATGGCTCGAAATCACATGGTCATGTCGGTTATGGCATAGTACTTCCATCTGATATAGTGAGCTATCGGGTTCATAATTGTTGTTCAGTATTTACTGCTGAGTTGCTTGCCATATTCTGTGCTCTACAAAAGATCTCATCTTTGCCACAGCGAAAATTTATAATTTATACCGATAGCATGAGTGCCCTGGAAACACTTTCTCACTATCATAATCGCATGCATCCAACAGCAATACGAATTTTATCCCTTTTGCGCCTTTTGCAGAATGAGGATTATCAAATCATTTTTTGTTGGGTTCCCAGTCATGTCGGCATTCATGGAAATGAAATGGCTGATTCTGCTGCAAAATCTGCATTGTCGTGTTTGAACCAACGACTTCCTTATAATGATATTATGCGGGCTTTCCTTAATTACATCTATTCTATCTGGCAAAGTAAATGGGATCTGCAGATCCATAACAAACTGCATGAAGTGAAGAGTAACATTGGCTCGTGGCCGGTCCTCCCTGTACGTGGGGTGGATGTCAAGTTGACTCGCCTCCGTATAGGACATACACATTTTACGCACAGGCACCTTATTTTTGGCGAAAGGGCACCACATTGCCTGGCCTGCCATGTTGATTTTAGTGTAAAACACATCTTGATTGAATGCCCTACTTTTAACTCGCATCGTATCCAATATTTTCATACATCATCAGTAATTTTGAAGGACTTGGTGGGTGAGAAATACCACCCAAATATTTTTAACTTTCTGAGAGCCACAGGCTTTTTAAATCGCATTTGATGTTTTCACAAATTACTTATGCCTTATCACTTTAAAATTTTTAACAACTTTCCATCATTCGTTTCCTTTTTACACTTTTTCAAAATAATTGTTTGTTTTCTTTTTTACATTTTTAAATATTATATATTTATGTTTTATGAAACTTTTTATCATAGTCTGGTGCTGTAGATATTTTTAATTATCGATAAAGCCTACTTTACATTTTGCTTGGCGCAGTATAGCCAGATATGGCTCTTGCGCCATAAAACCCCAAGCAACCAACCAGCCACGCTTATGGTAAAAAAAAAAAATGTTGATAAATTAAGTACAGCAAATTCTAGACAACTTTTTTTTGCCATACCTGCAAGAATAAACTTTCTACTGCCTAGCTCGGAAACGTAAGAAAAACAGGGCTCCTTGCAAACAATTTGCAAGTTTTCCCCCTCATTAGGATAGAAAGATAAGAATCATCTAAGAAGAGCATACATGGAGATATAGATTTCATTTTGCATACATGGAGATAGATTTCATTTTGCATACATGGAGATAGAGATTTCATTTTGCAAACGATCAATCATAGGGCTATCGCTTACATTGCGTCTAATAGCGCAAAGTCTAATCAGTTAACAATTAAAATCCCTCATTGCATGCATTTTAAGAGCATTTCATATTTGTGGTTAAAAAACAAGAGAAATATTCAAAAATAAATACTGTACACTTCATATGCGGGTGGGAGTGAGAAATTCACTGTATATTTATTGAAGTTTGCAGGAAGAGATAAGGTATTTGTGTATTTTTTTCTTATCTTAGCGGAAAACTAAACAACTATAAAATATTCACAGGACTGTGAAAAAGTATAGGATATTTGCTAATCGTTTGATTGTTTTTTATTCAAATCAATCTTTTATAAGACTACAGTATTCAAATGCTTACATTTAAAGACATTTCTTCACGATTTTATGATGTTGAAACTGGAACAAACGAAATAAGATCCAGAATTTTCATCATAAGATGTTTGATAAGGTAAATTTTTTCAAGTTTCTTACAACTGAAAGATTTTTTAATAGAGTTGTGTGGTTTTAAATCTACACATCAGCGTTCATTTTAAAAACGAATAGTTATTTTACGAGAGATTCAGGAAAGAACCTACTCACAATCAAAAATAATCATCGAATTTTTCCACTATCAAAATATTCAACTGCAAATTCAGCGACAGGAATCTATCCTGAACTCTGAAATTTCATTGGCCAGAATAAAGACATAATTGCACGTTGCATACAAAAAAATACACTCTTAGTGCGCAAAAATTTCATATTTGAACCGAGAGAAAAATGTTCTAATGACATGAAGCACTCAATTACATTGCCAGCTGAATTTACTAAAACTGAAATCGCATTCTCTTTTGCGGAATTATAAAATAAGAAGCACATGCACAAAGTACAACACCCTACGAAAAAAAAATTTCTACGAATGACAAGGCAAAACAACAGCACAATGTCGTTGTTGTTGTTGTTGTTTAGTATACCCTTTTCTTGTTTATTTTCGATGTTGTTGGATTTTAATGGCGCAAGAGCCATTCATGGCCATACTGCGCCAAACGTATGGTTTTTAGTGTTTATTTTCGATTCAGCTTTGAGTGTAATAGACCAGATGGATATGGCGATATAGAAAATTCCTTGTGCAGTTTTCCTTGTGGAATAACCATAAATGTATTCAAGAGAAGAGTTGCAAGTATCATAAACAAAGCCCCAATCAGGGGCTCACCTACTATAGGTGAGTATGGGTGACCCAATCCCTAGGTTCCCAGGGATCTTTACTCCCTTTATGTTTACTCTACACTGCGCCTTCTGCTATCTCCTTTTTTCTTTCCCTCTAGGGTAGGCGAGGGTTTGGTTTGTGCTGTTTATTGGCGCCAGAGCCATATTTGGCTATGCTGCGCCAATCCAATGGTAAAATATAAAAGTGAGGTAAAACGTAGATTTAAATAACAAATTTAGTTAAAAAAATGATAGACTAATTAAAGAAGGAATCAATGTCTGGGTTCTATTGATCACAGTGATAAGACAGATATTCCACATACTAAATAAAAGTATAAAATCTTATAGCTTTTAAAAATTTAAAAATATTTGGGTGGGGATTTTCACCCACCAGGTCCTGCAAGTTCAACGAAGTTAAATGAAAAAAGCGAATACGTTGGAAGTTAAAATCAGTACATTCAATTAAAATATGTTTAACAGTAAAATCCACACGGCATGTGGGGTACTTTGGTGCCGCTTAACCGAAAAGAAGATGTTTGTGCGTGAAGCGAGTATGTCCTATACGCAGGCGAGTCATTTTGACATCAACCTCACGTATAGGGAGAACAGACCACAATCCAATAGTTGGTTTAATGGAATGTAATTTACTTTCGGTTCACTGATCCCACGTCAATTGCCAAGAAGAAAAAATGTGTTTAGCCAAGGACTTCTTAATATCGCAATAAGGAAGTCCCTGAGACAAAGCATTCGCTGCTGATTTTGCCATTAAAACCGCCATTTCGTTTCCAGCAATGCCAACATGACTCGGCACCCAACAGAGAATAATTTGAAAGCCTTCATTTTGTAACAGGCGCAAGATAAATAAAATTCTAACAGCAATCGGGTGCATCCGATTGTGATAGTGAGTTAGTGTCTCCAAAGCACTCATGCTATCAGTATAAACAATAAATGTACGCTGAGTAGAAGGGGAGATTTTCTGAAGAGCGCAGAAAATGGCCACCAACTCAGCAGTAAAAACTGAACAACAATTGTGTAAACGGTGGCTCAGTATATCAGATGGTAGTATGATTCCACAGCCAACATGACCATCTGATTTCGAGCCATCCGTGAAAATTGGTGTAAAGGTAGAAAACCGATAGCGATGATATAGAAACATCTGTTGGAAAATAATCGGTGCAGTTGAGGATTTTTCGAATCCTGAGAAGGGATTTAGAAAAGAAAATTGCGGTATATCCCAAGGTGGAAAACAAAACAGATCAGCTGATTTAATAGTAATATGAATGAATGGACGAGTATTATACAATCTGCGAAGAACAGGCGGAAATTTAATGGGGTCAATTCACGGTCACGTGTCAGGTACCAAACAAACCGTTTCTGTTCAATTTTCAACCGTTCTGCGCATGTGGGAATGTCTGCCGATAACGTTGATGAAACCATTAGTAAATGTTACGCTAGCCGATCAATTATTAAAAACTTATGATTTTTTTTAAAGATAATATTTTGAATTATTTTCTCCAAATTTTCGTAGTTATATAATTTTATTTCTTATATTAAAATTTTAATTAGTATTTTCAATGGAATTATTGTTTTTGCATAATTAATTAACGTCGCTTTTTAATTCGTTTGGTGCTGCTTTATGACTATGGCAGTGTTTTTGAAAAATTACATATGTTCTTTTTTTACATATTATTTAAATATTATTGAATGTTGAATCTTATAAATATAGTTCTTTTTAAAAATAAATTATTACTCTTAAGTTAATATTTTAAAGCTTACTAATAAAATTATTACATTTTTTTTCTTATGTAAGGATTATTATTAATATTGAGACTTTGATGTTTTCAGTTTGCTCAGAGGAAAGAACATGAAATTCAAATTAGTATATATCGAATAAATTATGTTTACAATTTCGATTACATCAATTATATATATACCAGTCAATAAGAAAATTCAATTTTCAGTAGTTAGTAAAGATTTCACTTATTAAATAAATCTTTAAGAAATTTATTCACTTCCACTTAAGTTTAGCATTATGGCAGTTGTTATTTTTGCAGCAGGAGTTTGTTTACTTACATTAATTAAATTTAGATAAGAGTTTTTAGAAAATGCAATGTAATATTCATGTAAACATTTTAAAACCTCCTACGCATATTCAAAATAATCAAACATTTCATCAAATGTGAATAAAGTAAATTAGAAATGCTCTCACGATTTTGTTTGATTGTTTTTGTTTTCAAATCGCTTACCGATTTCTTTTTGTCGAAGAATTTTTCTAAAAAATTACTGAAACATTTACGATTAAATAAATGAACACACACTGAATGAATTCTTCAAAATCATCGAAGCATATCACCGACTTCGAAGGCTTGAAAAAATCTATACCAAAGCTACCAACCCTAGGCAGGATTGTTGAAAGGAAAATAAAAAAACAAAAAAACATTTTATCATGACAGTCACTCTTGTGTTTCGTATTAAAGCATCCATCAGAACACCAGTATTTCCTCTTTTATCACATAATAAGAGGAAAGAAAATGACTCAAAAATTATAACTTCAAATGTAAACAATAAAATCCGCTTCATACTCGGCGGAGAACGTTAATGGCAGACTGATCGACGAAAGCAGTGCGGATGAAACTTAAATGCCATGCGTGGATAGCTCATGACATGTGACTTTTACGTCACATGAATTGACCCCATTTGACGTAAAGGGTGCTTTCACACTGACATGATTCGGAAATAATATGAAGCGGACAATTTGTTACGCCTTAAATTTAGGGGCATTTGGTGACAGATAACATGCAGGCTCTCAACGGGAGAGATCCGAAATGCACCCGCCCCTCAGGAGCTCGCCTACTATAGGTAAGTACGGGTGTCCCAATCCCGAGGTACCCAGGGATCTTTACTCCCTTCATGTTCAATCTCCCCTACGCCTTCTGCTTTCTGCTGTTTCTTCATTCCCTCGACGGCAAGCGAGGGAGCTCTCCATGAGAAGCTGTCGCCGCTCTGTTTGCTTCTTGCTTCTCATGGACAGCCAAAACCCCCACGTGTTGGCCGTGCGTGGCGACCCATTTGAAAGACGGGTGGTGCACTGTGGTCCCCGGTGTATCAATCGGCTGGTACCTAGTCACCTTAGTGGCTAGTCTGCTAGGGATCAAGCGAAGGGGCTACTCCTTGGGCTTGGCGTTAAGGGTGGTCCCTGTCCCCGGGGGTAGCTCCCAGCGTATAGGTACCGATTAGCACTAGGGTAAGTACCTAGGTTGGAAATGTCCAGAGCCGGTGGCTGCCTTCCCTTGTTGGGCTCCGTGGTGGGCGGTGCCGTCGGACCCGAATCTTTTGTAATATCGTATGGGCTCCTCCAAACGTGGTCCCTTCAGTGGGCGTCATAATGTGCATATCAATTCTCATTTTGAACAACTTTTTGATAGATATTTCATAGTAAAGCGATTATCAGATAAGAATGAAACTTTTCAGACAGTGTCTCCATTTTTAGTCCAAAAGGCAATCACAACTACTGTTGGTGAAGTGAATTCAATAAAAAAGATGAGGTCTGGTGACTTGTTAGTAGAAGTCAACACTCGAAAACAAGCCCAGAACATATAAAAGCTGAAAGCGTTAGCAACAATTCGAGTTAGTGTCACTCCACACCAGTCACTAAATACATCCAAAGGTGTAATTACCTGTGGTGAAATTTTCAATCTTCCTGTCGAATTAATCACAGAGGAGATGAAACCTCAGGGAGTAATAAATGTAAAACGCATTACCATCAAGAGGGATGGTGAGATAATTGAAACAAAGCACCACATTCTGACATTCAAATCACCTAAATTGCCTGAACATGTCTATGCCGGCTATATCAAGTTGCCTGTTAAACCCTACATCCCGAATCCACTCAGATGTTTTAAGTGCCAACGCTTTGGCCACTCAAGATTACATTGCCGTGGAACCGACACTTGCGCGCGCTGCGCAGAAAAAGGCCACGATAGCCAGCAATGTGTCGCACCTGAAAAGTGCGTGAACTGCGGTGATAATCATGCGTCTTACTCTAGATCCTGCCCGCGTTGGCAGCTGGAAAAACAAATCGCAACAATAAAAATTAAAGAAAACATAACTTATCCTGAAGCCAGGCGTAGAGTTCAAGCTCAGACTCCTACTCCTGGTATTACTTATGCTTCCGTAGTTAAAAAAACGTTTTGTGCTAATTGTTCATGTGCAAATTGTATTAAACAAACTACAAAAACAAAAGATAATATTAAAACCTCTCATTCAGACACTGAAAACTCCATCAGCAGTAACCCTGATCCTCCCAAGGAAACTAGAGAGAAACCTAAGCGAAAATCAAAAACATCGTCGCTCACATTAAGATTAGCAAAACGAGGTCTTTCTCAAAAATATCTCCCATTGAAGCTAAAAGCAGCAAAGTCAAAAAATTCTGTCGCTCTGGGGCTGGCGACGCAGGATATTGTCCATAAGGACTTATCGTCCATCTTTGGTGGCATGCCCAATAGGCCCGATATAAAGTTGCATCCTTCTGAGGATGAAAATGATCTCGGGATGAGTTGCGAAGATTTGGCAACTCCAACAAATGCGCATTTTCTTTCCCCTTCAAAACCTCTCTTAATGGGTACCTTCGTCTCCTGGAATTGTCGCGGCATTCGGCCCAAACTGTTTGAAATCAAGACCATCATTAACAAGTTTCATCCTGTTTGCATTGGTGTCCAAGAAACTTTCTTGAGACCCAATATTGCCATTAAATTACGGGGTTACAATTGTGTTCGGAAAGATGCAGACACTGGAGCTAACTGTTCTGGAGGTGTCTGTATCTTCACATCCAATCTGTATCCGAGCACACCTCTAAACTTGCATACTTCTCTTCAGGCTGTGGCTGTACAGGTACATGTACGATCTTTGGTCACAGTCTGTTCTATATATTTACCACCTAATGATATCATACGACAACAAGATCTTGACAACTTAGTGGACCAACTTCCATCGCCTTTTATTCTACTAGGAGATTTCAACGGCCATAGTACGTTGTGGGGTTCGGATAACACGAATTCTCGTGGACGGCAGATTGAGCAGTTCATTTCTAACAACTGTCTCTGCTTGCTCAATAGTGAAGAGAATACTTATTTCCATGGACCCACACGTACATTCCATAGTCTTGATCTAGCCATATGCTCTCCTGAGCTGTTACCATTGATGAACTTTTCTGTTGAAAAGTATTTATACAATAGTGACCATTTCCCAGTTGTCGTCTCGTATGCTGATGGAGATAATACGACTTCATGCCCCCAACGTTACCTTTTCCAACGAGCAGACTGGGCTGCATTCATGCAATTGGCAGATATCACTCAAGCTATGGTCAGTACATCAGACGTATCAGAAGCAATACAACATGTTGTTGATATAATAATAAACGCCGCAAATACCACTATTCCACTATTCCAAAAAGTTCTCTCCCCTCAGGGGCTCACCTACTATAGGTGAGTACGGGTGTCCCAATCCCGAGGTACCCAGGGATCTGTACTCCCTTTATGTTTACTCTCCCCTCCGTCTTCTGCTTTAGACTATCATTCTTCTTTCCCTCGAGGGTAGGCGAGGGAGCTCTCCATGAGAAGCTGTTGCCGCTCTGTTTGCTTCCTGCTTCTCATGGACAGCAAATACCCCCACGTGTTTGCCGTGCGTGGCGACCCATTAGACGGGTGGTACATTTCGGTCTCCGGTGTATCAATCGGCCGGTATCCCGGGCATTTAACTGGGCTGCTCAAGGGGATCAAGCGAAGGGGTCACTCCTTGGGCTTGGCGTTAAGGGTGGTCACTGTCCCCGGGGGTGACTCCCAGCGTATAGGTTTCGATCAGCACCATGGTAAGCGCCGAGGCTGGGGTGAGCCAGAGCCGGTGGCTGCCATCCCTTGTTGGGCTCCGTGGTGGGCGGTGCCGTCGAGCCCGAATACTTCTAAATATCGCATGGGTATTTCTAATTATCAACAAAGTAATGCTTTTTTAAAATTTTTTGTAATTTTTTCTGAAAATAATAACTTGAAGAACATCTCTCCCATTTTAATCCATAAAAGTATCTCTGCCCTTGTCGGAGAGGTAAAATCAATTAAAAAACTGAACAGCGGAAAACTATTAATAGAAGTCATGAATATAAAACAATCGGAAAATATATTGAAACTAGAAAAAATAGGGAATATAGATGTCAAAGTCGCTCCACATCGTACACTCAATCAATCCAGAGGCGTAATATCCGAAAGCGAATTTCAAAAAGATCTGGAAGAAGATATTCTCGAATGTCTGAAAAGCCAAAAAGTCATAGCAGTCCGCCGAATTACAATCAAACGAAATGGCCTGAACCTCCGAACAAAACATCTCATTCTTACATTTGACACTCCTGTACTACCAAAATCCGTTAAAATAGCTTATATAAACTGCCCGGTTAAACACTTTATACCTAATCCACTGCGCTGCTTTAAATGCCAAAAGTTTGGCCACACAATAACAGCTTGTCGGGGAAAACAAATTTGTGCTCGGTGCTCTAGTTCAGATCACGAAAGCAACACCTGCAATTCTACAGAAACAAAATGCTATAACTGCGATGGTGATCATCCATCGTATTCAAGATCATGCCCACATTATAAATTGGAAAAGGAAATCCTGACGGTTAAAATAACAAAAAATCTCTCTTTCCCAGATGCTCGAAAAATAGTTGCCGACAGAACACCAAAACCAAACCTCTCTTATGCATCTGCACTAAATCCATCAGTCTCCCCATCACAACAAACAACTTCTGCCACAAATAATCTTACATCAACTACAACAGCAAATACTCCGGTTAACAATGAATTAATAACAATTAAAAAAAGTGACTGGCTAGAACTTCTTGCAATTAAAAAGTCTTGGGAGAATGCTTCATCGTCCCCCGCCGTATCACATGCAACTACCAATTCAACTCCAGTACTAGAAATCCAACCAAACCCACCTTATCCCACTATTAGCAATGATGAACAAGCAAATGCATCTGCAATTCCTACAAATAATTTATTAGACATAAAGACGGCATCAAATAAGTCTCCAAGTAATCCGAATATATCCTTATCAACAAAGAACAATTCATCCCCTGTAAAGACAAATTCAAAAAGTGCTCGGGAAAATAAAAAAATGATGAAGAAGTCAAATGATAAAGAGAAAGTGAAGGAATCGAAATCGAGCAAACGTGTTCGCCTACTAGCCAATAAAAGAGATCAAAATATTTTAAATACTTCTGCAAATCGGTCACCTACCCGACAAGACTTTTTAAAAGATTCTAGAAAGAAAAATCTTAATGATGATGGTGAAGATAGTGATTCACTTTTTAAAGTTCATCCATCTGAAGAGGAAATGTCCACCAGTGAGGCTGGTGACTTCTAGCTCCCTTTGTTGTCTTCTTCTTCAGTCTCTCCTTTTTCTGTTTTTTGGTTTGTAATTAATGGCTGCCTTTATTTCCTGGAACTGTAGAGGGTTTATGAACAAGTCTTCAGAACTTAGAGACCTCATTTATAAATATCAGCCAACCTGTATTGCACTACAAGAGACATATCTTAAAACAGATAAAAATAATATTCCTAATTACCAAATTTTTAGTAAACACCATATACAAAATAGAGCGTCTGGTGGCGTTGCAATTCTTACAGCAAGTAATACCCCATCTATACCTTTGATTCTGAACACTAATCTTCAAGCAGTGGCAATCCGCGTTCACACGCAATCTTTGATCACTATTTGCAGTCTCTACTTGCCTCCCAACGAAACAGTTAATCAAACAGATCTGAATAACTTAATTTCCCAACTCTCATCTCCGTTCATTATTTTGGGAGATTTTAACGGTCATAACACCTTATGGGGTAGTTGTAATTCAAACACTCGAGGTCAAAAAATCGAACAACTTCTTGTTGACCATAATTTATGCCTTTTAAATACAGATGAAAAAACACATTTTCACTTACCAACGCGAACATTCCATTCAGTTGATCTGGCAATATGTTCTCCAGCACTCCTACCTTTTCTAAATTTAACGGTTGACAATGATCTATATAATAGTGACCACTTTCCTTTAATTATAACAGATAATAGACACAGTATCACTGGTTCATATCATCCACCTAAATATGTTTTAAATGCAGCAGAATGGCAGAAATTCACCACTCTGGCTAATATTAATTCTCATATAATTAAATCTTCAACTATTGAGGAAGCATTAAAACATATTGTCAACACTATAATCGATGCAGCAGACAATTCCATCCCAAAAACGTCCGGTAGTAGAAGAAAACAAAACAAGCCCTGGTGGAATGCCGATTGCCAACAGGCATACAAAAAACAGAAAAAGGCCTGGAGTATTTTTCGAAGATATCCCACCACACAAAACTTTATCCATTTTAAAAAGACCAGAGCAGAATCCAGAAAAATACAACGACGCAGTCGAAGAATTTCTTGGCGAAACTTTGTCTCTAATATCACCTCTAAAATATCTAGCCGTTCTCTGTGGAATAAAGTAAAAAGAGCTTCAGGTGTTTCTCACACTAACGCCGTTTCTATTTTAATACATAAAGGAAATACAATTTCATCCTTAAAAGATATTGCAAATTGCATTGCCTCAACTTTCGCGTATACTTCTAACAGCCAAAATTACCCCTCCAAAATTTTGAATTACAAAAAGAATGCTGAAAAACAAGTGTTAAACTTTAATTCTCGGTCTACTTTGCCCTACAACTGTGATCTAACGTTTCTGGAATTGCAATCATGTTTATCTAGTGTCCACAACTCTTCTCCAGGACCGGACAATATTAGCTACTCCATGATCAAACATTTAACAGTCGAGTCTCAAAAAGCCTTATTACTTTTCTACAATCGTATCTGGCGTGAACACTACTTTCCTACTATTTGGCAAAACGCAATAATAATTCCTGTGTTGAAACCAGGAAAAGATCCTCAGAATCCATCAAACTATCGTCCCATTGCTTTAACCTGTTGCCTCTGTAAATTACTTGAGCGGATGATTAATCGTAGACTAATTTATTACCTGGAAAACAATAACATTCTTCATCCATCTCAGAGTGGATTTCGGAGGGGTCGTAGCACCACCGATAATCTTCTGGCCCTTGAAACAGACATCCGCCTCGCATTTTTACAAAGAAAGCACTTAGTCGCCATATTTTTCGACATCGAAAAGGCATATGATCGGACCTGGAGATACGGAATTTTGAAAGATTTGCATGATCATGGACTAAGAGGAAACCTACCTATTTTTATAAGGAATTTTTTGAAACTCAGGAAATTTCATGTTAAAGTGCAGTCCGAATTTTCAGACTTCTTCATCCAAGAGGAAGGTGTCCCTCAGGGCAGTGTTTTAAGTGTGACGCTTTTCATTTTAAAAATGAATAGTATTTTTAGACAACTATCGCCTACTGTTAAGGGCCATTTATACGTTGACGACCTCTACATTTCATGTACGGGGATAAATATGAGTTTTATACAACGACAGTTGCAGATTGCAGTTAATGGTATCACACAATGGTGCAATAATAATGGTTTTAATATTTCTACATCAAAAACTGCGGGTGTTCACTTTTGCCGTAAAAGAAATTTACACTCAAACCCAGAAATCAAATTAAATGAGGAAATCATTCCATTTTTGGACGAGATCCGGTTCTTGGGCATAATCTTTGACAAAAAGCTAACCTTTCTCCCTCATGTAAAATTATTAAGGAAAAAATGCGAAAAATCTTTGAATATCTTAAAAGTCTTATCATCTACAGCTTGGGGAGCGGATAGAGACTCTTTGATTAAAATATATAAAGCCACGGTGCTCTCTAAGTTGGATTACGGCAGCGAAATTTATGGATCTGCCAGAAAAAGTGTTTTAAAAAAACTGGACCCAGTTCATCATACAGCACTCAGACTTTGTTCCGGAGCATTTAAGACATCCCCTGTGAAAAGCCTTTATATCGAATGTTACGAACCTCCCCTTGATATAAGAAGACAAATGCTGACTTTGAAGTATTATTTTAGAATTCAGTCATACACAAAACATCCATTTTATGATTTTAAACTTCGCCCTTACTTAGTTAGACTGCAAGAGGCTAGAAAGTCGTCCGCACCAGTATTTTTTACAAGAGTCCAGAACTTCCTTTCAGAAAACCTACTTAACCTACAAGTTACTCCACAGCTGGTAAATGACTTTCCACCTTGGAAAAATCTTAATATACAACTTTTAAACCCATTCAACACTTTTAACAAATCTGAGACAACAGAAGTTATATATCAGCAAATTTTCCTTGAACACAGACAGAAATACAAAGACTTTCTTCCAATTTATACCGATGGGTCAAAATCATCTAATCATGTCTCTTTCGCTGTTGTCTTACCAGATACAGTCATTTCTTTTACACTTCATTCCTTTTGTTCAATCCCCTCAGGGGCTCACCTACTATAGGTGAGTACGGGTGTCCCAATCCCGAGGTACCCAGGGATCTTTACTCCCTTTCAGTTCGCTCTCCTCTACGCCTTCTGCTTTTTGCTGCGTCTTTCCTTCCCTCGACGGCAAGCGAGGGAGCTCTCCATGAGAAGCTGTCGCCGCTCTGTTTGCTTCTTGCTTCTCATGGACAGCCAAAACCCCACGTGTTGGCCGTGCGTGGCAACCCACTAGAAAGACGGGTGGTGCACTGTGGTCCCCTGTGCATCAATCGGCTGGTAGGTGGTCACCCTAGTGGCTAGTCTGCTAGGGATCAAGCGATGGGGTTACTCCTTGGGCTTGGCGTTAAGGGTGGTCACTGTCCCCGGGGGTAACTCCGAGCGTATAGGTTCCGGCTAGCATCAAGGTAAGCGCCGAGGCTGGGAATGGCCAGAGCCGGTGGCTGCCTTCCCTTGTTGGGCTCCGTGGTGGGCGGTGCCGTCGGACCCGAATCTTTTCTGATATCGTATGGGCTCCTCCAAACGTGGTCCCTTCAGTGGGCGTAAAGTTTACCATATTACCACTAATATTCATTATTTTGATAAGTTTTTTGTAATCAAGCGTCTATCGGATAATAAAGAGACCTTTTCTTCTGTTTCACCGTTTCTTGTGCAGAAAGCAATATCAGCTACAGTTGGTGATGTCGTATCTATTCGGAAAATGCGATCTGGCGATCTGCTAGTGGAGATAAACACCAAAAAACAAGCACAACAAATTATCAAACTCAAAGCTCTTGCAGATATTCCGGTTTCCGTGAATTCACATACATCTCTAAATTTCTCCAAAGGTGTTATTACCTGCGGAGAACTATTCAATGTGTCTTTAGAAGAAATATCCCATGAATTGAAACCACAAGGAGTGACGCAAGTTCGCCAGATTTCAATTCGGCGAGAAGGTCAAATACTCCCAACTAAACACTATGTACTTACATTTCACAGTCCTAATATACCAGAATATATATATGCGGGCTATATAAAGTTACCAGTTCGCCCGTACATACCAAATCCATTGAGATGCTTCCAGTGCCAGCGCTTTGGCCATTCAAAAGTTAATTGCCGCGGGACACTAACTTGTGCCCGTTGTGCTGAAAAAGGGCATGACAGCCAGCAGTGCACCGCAAAAGAAAAGTGCGTGAACTGCGGTGGTGATCACCCTTCATATGCTCGATCTTGCCCACGCTGGAACTTGGAAAAACAAGTGACATCATTAAAAATAAAAGAAAATCTATCATACCCCGAAGCCAGGCGTAGGGTCCAAACTCAAACTCCTACTCCCGGTGTAAGTTATGCTTCCGTTGTCCAAAAATCGTTTTGCATAAATTGTTCCTGTGAGAACTGTATGAAGCAGACTACAAAGACAAAACCTCCTGCAAAAACTTCTGAATCGGATTCTGAGAATTCTGTTAAAAGCCTTCCAGAATCTCCTAAACCTCACCTGTCAACATCGAAAAAAATCCGGAAAAAAAAACCTCAGTCCTCACTGACATTAAAACTCGCAAAACGTGGTCTTTCACATAAAGACCTTTCCTCGAAACTGCAAAAGTCTACTTCACGGAATTCAGTTGCTTTGGGGTTGGCGAAAGATGGTATAGCCCATAAGGACTTAACGTCCATTTTTGGGGGCAAACCAACCATTCCCGATTTTAAGCTCCATCCATCGGAGGATGAAGATGCACTTGATATGAGTTGCGAAGATCAGGCAACTCCAATAAATGGCCATTCACTCTCCTTTTCCAAACCTCGCTCGTAATGGGTACCTTCTTTTCATGGAATTGTCGCGGCATACGTTCCAAACTTCCAGACATCAAGACAATTTTAAGCAAATTTCATCCAACTTGTTTAGGTATTCAAGAAACCTTCTTAACACCCAGTATTCCAATAAAATTGCGCGGTTATAATTGTATCAGGAAAGATGCAGACACAGGATCTCGGAGTTCTGGTGGTGTCTGTCTCTTAACTTCAAATCTATATCCAAGCACACCTCTTACTTTGCATACACCTCTACAGGCTGTGGCAGTGCAAGTTCACACACGAACATTAGTCACAGTCTGTAGTATATATTTACCGCCTCATGATGTCATTAATCAACAACATCTTGACAATTTAGTGGACCAGCTTCCTAGACCACTTATTATACTAGGCGATTTCAACGGGCATAGTGTTTGGTGGGGTTCAGAAAGTACTAATTCTCGTGGGCGACAGATTGAGCAATTTATTTCTAATAACTGCCTCTGTCTCCTTAATAATGACGAGAAGACTTACTTTCATGAACCCACACGCAGCTTCCATAGTGTTGATTTGGCCATATGTTCTCCTGAGCTCATGCCATTGCTGAATTTTGCTGTAAGCAAAGACCTTTACAATAGTGATCACTTCCCCATTATGGTCTCGCATGCTGATAGCGGCGGTGCGACTCCTTGTCCTCCGCGTTTTCTATTCCAGCGAGCAGACTGGGATGCTTTCTCTCATTTGGCAGAAATCACTGAGATCATGGTCAATACTAACGATATCACGGACGCTGTGCAGCAAGTCGTTGACAGCATAATAAGTGCCGCAAATGCCACCATTCCAAAGACCTCCCCACGTCTGAGAAAATTTCGCAGACCGTGGTGGAATGAAGCTTGCCGCGATAGTTATAAGAATCAGAAAAAACGCTGGAATATTTTTAGAAGGTACCCTACGATAGAAAATCTTGTGGCTTTTAAGAAAGCCAAAGCCTTAGCTCGACGCATTCGCAGACGTAGTCAGAGGGAATCTTGGATCAAGTTTGTGTCTTCGATCACATCCTCAACTTCTACCAAACTGTTGTGGAAAAAGGTAAAAGCTGCAAATGGGATTTATAGTGAAACTTCCATTCCTGTTTTAAAAACAGGAAACTTAGTGCATTCCTCCCCATTAGAAGTAGCTAATATTCTCGGTCATGCTTTCGCACAAGTTTCCGCAATTGATTCCTATAGTTCTGAATTTCTGGAAATTAAGAATCTTGCGGAGCGACTGATTTTGCATTTTAATGACCGAAATACTTTAACATACAACTCTGAATTCAGGATGTTTGAATTGAAAACGGCTCTGTCTCAAGCCGGAGACACAAGCCCGGGGCCAGACGGAATAACTTATAGCATGCTTCGCCATTTAAATGAAACCTCCTTATCTAATTTGTTGTTACTTTTTAACAGAATTTGGACTGAACATAAATACCCTAAACAATGGAGCGAGGCTACTGTAATTCCAATTCTAAAACCTGGGAAAGATCCATTAAACCCTCTGAACTATAGACCTATTGCCCTTACCAACTGTGTTTGCAAGACCTTTGAACGCATGGTCAATGCTCGTCTAATCTTCGAATTGGAGAAACAAGGATGCATACCCCAGTTTCAGAGTGGTTTCCGTAGAGGCAGATCAACTTCTGATAATCTCATTCTATTGGAAACACAAATTCGGAACGCATTTGTCAGGAGGAACCACCTTGTCTCCATTTTCTTTGATATTGAGAAAGCATATGACCGTGCGTGGCGCTATGGCATACTCTCTACACTTTTTAAATTTGGTTTTAAAGGAAACATGCCTATATTTTTACAGAACTTTTTATCTCATCGTATATTTCGAGTTCGTATTGGTAATTTTTATTCAAATCATTTTATACAAGCTGAGGGTGTTCCACAAGGAAGTGTCCTCAGCGTCACACTTTTTACTGTGCATCTTAGTCAAATTTTAAATTATTTGCCTTCATTTGTTCAAGCCAGTCTCTATGTTGATGATCTGCAGATCTCATGTGAAGGTAGTAACATGAATTTAATCGAACAACAATTACAAAATGCAGTCAATAAAGTGGTTACTTGGTGTAATAAAAATGGTCACGCTATTTCTCCTGAGAAGAGTCAATGTGTTCACTTCTGTAAGAAGAGAAATATGCATTTAGATCCTGTTGTAAAGATACGTGATACACCAATTCCAGTTGTGACTGAAGTAAGATTTTTGGGAGTGATCTTCGATCGCAAACTCACTTTCCTTCCACATGTCTTAAACTTGCGGAAGAGGTGTGAGAAAAATTTGAACATTTTAAAAGTACTTTCTAAAACATCTTGGGGTGCCGATCGAACCTCCCTACTCCGTATATATCAAGCGATCATTCTTTCACGCATGGATTATGGGTGTATGGTGTATGGGTCTGCCCGCCTTTCTGTTTTGAGACATCTTGATACTGTCCATCACTCTGCTCTCAGGATCTGCTCTGGTGCTTTCCGCACCTCTCCAGTTGAGAGTTTATATGTAATTTGTCACCAGTTGCCACTTTGTTTGCGGCGTCAAAAATTATCTACCTTGTTTTATTTCCGTGCACAATCTGTCCCAAACCATCCCATTCATTGCATGAGTTTTCCTGAAAACCTTCAAAGAATTTATGATGCCCGACCTTATCATATTCTACCTTTTTGTCGGAGAGTCAAAAATTCCCTGCACGACTCGGACCTTAATAACGTTGCCATTAAATTTCTTGATTTTTATTCTTTTCCTCCTTGGGATATTCCCAATTTTTCCTTTTTGAACCCTTTCTTGGGGTTTGATAAATTTTCAACTAATCCTGTTATTTTCCAACAACTTTTTCATCAGCACCGCTGTCAGTATTCTTCTTTTACCCCAGTGTTTACAGATGGATCAAAATCAGATGGATATGTTGGTTGTGCCATTGTAACTCCATCTGATACACGCAGCTATCGTCTAAACAACGTTTGTTCTGTTTTTACTGCTGAGTTGGTTGCAATATCTCACGCACTACAGGAAATTTCAATCTCTACTCAGCGTAGTGTTATCATATATACTGACAGTATGAGTGCTTTGGAAACACTTTCTCATTTCCGCAACCATATGCATCCAGTCGCTTTTGAAATTTTGTTTAACCTGCGGATACTGAAAAGCAGGGGCTTTAATATTCTTCTCTGCTGGGTTCCGAGTCACGTGGGTATTTCGGGCAATGAAAAAGCTGATGTTGCAGCTAAATCTGCATCAACATCTCTGTCTCTGGCCCTCCCATATTGTGACGTCAAAAAGTTATTTATTTATCAACTCTTTAAAACTTGGCAAAAGTCATGGGATCTGCAGATCCAGAACAAACTGCAGTCAATAAAACCCACAATTGGTTTGTGGCCTGTTTTACCTATACGAGAGAATGATGTTAAATTGACTCGCCTCCGTATAGGACATACTCGCTATACTCATCGTCACCTCATCGTCGGTGAAAGGGTGCCAATGTGTACCACTTGTAATATTGCTTTTAGTATTAAACATATCTTAATCGAATGTCCCAATTTTAATGTTCATCGACATAATCTTTTCTACTCGTCTTCTGTTAAATTACAGGACCTGGTGGGTGAAACACACCACCCAAATATTTTCAAGTTTTTAAAAACCATTGGCTTTTATTCTTGTATTTAGTGATTTTGACTTTTGTTCATGTTTCACCTTTTACTTTGCTTCATTTTAACACTTTCATAACATCAGCATTTTATTGAAATCATTAACAAATTGCACATTAATTTCCTGCATTTTCATGCTGATCACTTTCGCTTTTATATCTTTTAATGTTTGAATGTTTGGTTTTATTGTCGTCCTTTTCTTACCATTTGCTTGGCGCAGCATGGCCAAATATGGCTCTTGCGCCAAAAAAACCGCACAAACCAAACCATCCTTTTGTTCAATTTTTACGGCAGAAATAACTGCGGTTTTATATGCATTAGAAGAAATTTCAGAGAGACAGGCAAAAAAGTTTATTATTTATACCGACTCTCTAGGTGTGTTACAATCGCTAAAATCATTTTATCTTCGTCGCCATAATCATCCTTTGGTTTTCAAAATTCTAGATATTTTTAACAAACTGACTTCTCGGGATTTTATTATTTTATTCTGTTGGGTACCCTCTCATGTAGGAATTCTGGGCAATGAAGAGGCAGACAAGGCTGCTAAATTGGCAAGTATTCCAGCGTTCACATCTATTCCTGTAAGCGACTTAAATAAGCACACTGAAAGGCTTCTTTATTCCAAATGGCAAGCTCAATGGGACCTTGAAACTAACAATAAACTACATACTATTAAACCACATGTACAACCGTGGCCTTCATTACCTAATCGAAAAGCAGACGCAGTATTAACCCGTTTACGTATTGGACATACGAGATTCACCCATCGCCACTTGTTACTAGGTGAACAACCACCTCTATGTTCCCAGTGTGACCGTCAAATGTCTGTCCAACATATATTGTCAGAATGCCCAAATTTCAATGCTCAACGTTTGCACTTCTTTCAAAATACGAACACTCCATTACCTTTCTTACTTGGTAAGACACCACATGTTCAAATTTTTACATTTTTGAAATCAATAGGTTTTTATCCACATATTTAAATTTTCTTCATCTCTCTCAAAAGTTTTCATATTGTTTTTATAATTGAAATTTTATATTTTATATTTTAATTCTGAAAAATACAGTTTGGCGCAGCATGGCCAAAATCATGGCTCTTGTGCCAATAAAATCCACAAATCCAAATCCAAATCCAAAAAGTTCTCCACGTTTAAAAAAATTTCGCAGACCGTGGTGGAATGACGCTTGCCGTGACAGTCACAAACAGCAGAAAAAATTATGGAACATCTTTCGAAGGTACCCAACAACTGAGAACCTTATCGCTTTTAAAAGAGCCAAAGCGCTAACACGCCGCATTCGCCGGTATAGCCAGAGAGAATCCTGGATATCCTTTGTTTCTTCTGTTACCTCCAACACCTCTAGTAAAACTTTGTGGAAGAAGGTAAAGGCTGCTAATGGGATTTACACTGAAACATCCATTCCTATTTTAAATGAAGGAAATATGGTGCACTCTGCCCCATTAGATGTGGCCAATGCTCTCGGTCAAGCGTTCGCATAAGTATCCGTAATCGATTCCTACAATCCTGCTTTTTTGGCAGTTAAGAAGAGCGCGGAACGGTTGCCTTTACGTTTTAATGACCGAAATACATTCCCTTATAATTGTGAGTTTCAGATGTATGAATTGGAAATGGCATTATCTAAAACCCATGATACCAGCCCTGGACCAGACGGAATCACGTATAACATGCTCCGCCATTTGAGTACAACTTCCCTTTCCAATCTGTTACTGCTTTTTAACAGAATATGGACTGAGCAAACGTATCCTACACAATGGCGTGAAGCTATTGTGATTCCAATATTAAAACCCGACAAAGATTCGTCCAACCCTTTGAATTACAGGCCGATTGCTTTAACAAACTGTCTTTGTAAGATCTTTGAGCGCATGGTCAATGCTCGCCTTGCGTATGAGCTGGAGAAACAAGGATGCATCCCCCCGTTGCAAAGTGGTTTCCGAAGAGGTAGATCAACTTTTGATAACCTCGTTTTATTGGAAACCCAGATACGCAACACATTTGTTAGAAGGAACCACTTTGTCTCCATTTTCTTTGACATCGAGAAGGCCTATGACCGTGCATGGCGCTATGGTATACTATCAACCCTTTTTAAATTTGGTTTTAGAGGAAATTTACCCATATTTGTACAAAACTTTTTATCACTTCGTACTTTTCGTGTTCGTGTCGGTAATTTTTACTCAAATCATGTTATACAAGCTGAGGGTGTCCCTCAAGGAAGTGTCCTCAGTGTCACTCTTTTTATCGTTCATATGAGCCAAATCTTGAACCATTTGCCATCATCAGTTCATGGTAGCCTCTATGTTGATGACCTGCAGATCTCCTGTCAGGGTAGCAGCATGAGTGTCATTGAACGGCAGTTGCAAAATGCGGTTAATAAAGTGGTAGATTGGTGCGATAATAACGGGCATAACATTTCTCCTGAGAAGAGTAGATGCGTGCACTTTTGCCGGAAGAGAAACATGCATTTGGATCCTATTATCCAAATACACAATACGCCTATCCCAGTAGTTGATGAAGTACGATTTTTGGGTGTGGTCTTTGATCGCAAACTAACATTCCTTCCGCATGTTCTTAACCTGCGAAAGAAGTGCGAGAAGGCCTTGAATATTTTGAAGGTACTCTCCCGAACATCTTGGGGCGCCGATCGATCCTCCCTTCTCCGTATTTATCAAGCGGTCATTCTTTCACGTATGGATTATGGTTGTATGGTGTATGGATCTGCCCGTGCTTCCGTTTTACAAAGACTAGATACTGTTCACCACTCTGCTTTACGAATCTGCTCAGGTGCATTTCGTACTTCTCCAGTTGAGAGTTTGTATGTTATTTGTCACCAACTCCCCCTTGATTTAAGGCGTAATAAATTGTCCGCTTTGTATTACTTTCGAAATTTGTCTGTGCCAGAGCATCCTGTGCGTAAAATCACATTGCCAGTTGGTTTTCGCCGGTTGTATGATGCTCGTCCATTTCATATCCTTCCATTTAATGAAAGAATCAAAATTCTGCTACATGACTCGGACCATGATAATATTACTGTTAAATCACCCGATTTATTTTGCTTCCCACCTTGGGATAAACCGCATTTTTCCTTTTTGAATCCATTCTCCGGATTTGATAAAACCTCTGTCGTTTTATGGCCTGCTGTACCTATGCGAGAGATTGATGTAAAACTGACTCGTCTTCGCATAGGGCACACCCGTTTTACTCATAAACATTTATTGTTTGGGGATGAAGCACCAATGTGCCCGACATGCCATGTAGATTTTACCGTTTTACACATTTTAATACAATGTCCCTCTTTTAATTATCATCGTAATCATTTGTTTCCTTCGACGACACCGTTAACTCTTCTAGATTTAGTGGGTGAATATCCCCACAAAAATATTTTTCACTTCTTAAGAATCATTGGATTTTATCACTCTATTTAGATTTTATTGCCTTTTTAAATCGTCTCTGGTCCAATTTCTTGTTTTATTCATCAATTTTACATGTTAAATTCAAAAACGTTTCGAAAAAATCAATTTTTTCCTCGCTTTTAAATTGGTATTGAAATAATTTTAACCATTTGACTGGCGCAGTTTAGTCAAAACATGGCTCTTGCGCCATTAAACCTCAAACAACCAACCAACCAACCAACCGGATTTGATAAATCTTCAACTACACCGACTGTCTTTCAACAGCTGTTTCTACACCATCGCTATCAGTATTCTACTTTTGCCCCAATCTTCACGGATGGCTCGAAATCAGACGCCCATGTCGGTTGTGGAATTATACTACCATCTGATACATTGAGCCACTGTATTCACAATTTCTGTTCAGTTTTTACTGCCGAATTGGTGGCTATTCTGTTGGCCCTCCAAAAAATTTCACTAACAACTCAGCGGCAATTTGCCATTTACACCGATAGCATGAGTTCTCTGGAAACACTTTCACACTATCATAATCGGATGCATCCTATTGCAATTAAAATTTTATTAACTTTGCGTGCCCTACAAAATGATGGGTTTCAGATAATTTTTTGTTGGGTGCCGAGTCATGTTGGTCTCTTTGGAAATGAAATGGCAGATTCAGCGGCAAAATTAGCAACAGACTTTTTGTCTCTGGAGATCCCTTATTGTGATATTAAGAAGTCCTTCATAAAATATATTTTTTCTACTTGGCAATTAGCGTGGAATCAGCGAATCGAAAATAAACTGCATTCAATCAAGCCTACTATTGGACTGTCGAATGCTCTTCCTATGCGTGAGGTTGACGTCAAATTGACTCGCCTCCGTATAGGACATACGCGCTTCACGCACAAACATCTTCTGTTTGGTGAAACCCTCAGGGGCTCACCTACTATAGGTGAGTACGGGTGTCCCAACCCCGAGGTGCCCAGGGATCTTTACTCCCTTTCTGTTCGCACTGCTCTACGCCTTCTGCTTTTTGCTGTATTTTTTCTTTCCCTCGACGGCAGGCGAGGGAGCTCTCCATGAGAAGCAGTCGCCGCTCTGTTTGCTTCTTGCTTCTCATGGACAGCCGAAACCCCACGTGTTGGCCGTGCGTGGCGACCCATTAGACGGGTGGTACATTTCGGTCCCCGGTGTATCAATCGGCCGGTATCCTAGACATATGACTGGGCTGCTCAAGGGGATCAAGCGAAGCGGTCACTCCTTGGGCTTGGCGTTAAGGGTGGTCACTGTCCCCGGGGGTGACTCCAAGCGTATAGGTTCCGGCTAGCATTATGGCAAGTGCCGAGGTTGGGATTTTCCAGAGCCGGTAACTGCCATCCCTTGTTGGGCTCCGTGGTGGGCGATGCCGTCGGGCTCGAAATCTTATCTATATCGTATGGGTACTAATGTTTTTCAACACAGTAATGCATTTTTAAAATTTTTTGTTATTAATTCGGAAAAATCTTCTTTAAAATTTGTGTCACCGATTTTGATTCATAAATCTGTACTTGGCGTTGTCGGCGAAGTCCAAAATATCAAAAAGTTAAATAACGGAAGCCTGCTTATTGAAGTAAAAAATAACCAACAGTCACAAAATATTACAAAATTAAAAAAGATAGGGGACATCGATGTCACTGTTTCTGCCCACCGTTTTCTTAACTACTCCAGAGGTGTCGTATCAGAAAAAGAATTTCAGAGAGATCTTGAAGAGGACCTGTTAGAAAATCTAAAAGATCAAAAAGTAATAGCAGTTCGCAGGATTACAATTAAAAAAAATAATCAAAATCTGCCTACTAAACATTTAATTCTAACATTCAATACTCCAGTTCTACCTAAATCAGTAAAAATAGCTTATATCAATTTCCCAGTTAAACCATACATTCCAGAACCACACCGCTGCTTTAAATGCCAAAAATTTGGTCATTCTATTACAGCTTGCAGGGGAGATAAAGAAATTTGCGCTCGATGCTCCCTCCCGGACCACAATAGTAAAAACTGTACATCCACCACACAAAAATGTTATAACTGTCAAGGCGATCACCCATCTTACTTCCGTTCTTGCCCACGCTACAAACAAGAAAAAGAAATTCAAACCATAAAAATAATAAAAGGTATTTCCTTTTCAGAAGCACGCAAAATAGTAAGCGAAAGAACACCAAAACCAAATTTCTCATATTCATCAGCGTTAAATTCAGCCGTTTCAACTTCAGAACCACGCAATTCACAAAACGAACCATTAAAAAATATAGAAACAAATTCCCCTGCAATCCGCACAGCAGATCCTGACACCATAACTATAAAAAAAAAAAAAACTGACTACCTTGCACTTCTGGAAATAAAAAAATCTTGGGAAGAAACTTCTTCCTCTTCTCTTAAAAAGCCAAAACGAAAAAAAGTTTTAATGAAGGAAAAAATGCTCAAAGACAAAAAGACACCCAGAACAAAAGAAACAAATAAAACTGAAGAAAAAGAAGAACATTTTAAAATTCATCCATCTGATGACAGCATAAGTGATATGGATGAGGACAGAGTGGATTCTGATCCCACTAATATTTCATCGGACTATTTTAAATCAAAATTTTTTAAAAAGCCTAAAGGTTGATATTCTCTCACCTTCATCTTTTCTATTTACTAAAGGCAATCTCCTTTTTCCCTTGCTCTTTTTTTTAATCTTTATGTCTACATTCGTCTCTTGGAACTGCCGAGGATATATGAATAAATCTTCAGAATTGAGAGACATTATAAACAAATACCATCCTGCCTGCATTGCACTCCAGGAAACCTACCTTAAAACCGACAAGCAGAATATACGGCATTACAAAAATTTCAGCAAGCACAATATTCAAAACCGATTTTCTGGGGGCGTAGCAATTCTTGTCGCTACGGATATTCCATCAATGCAAGTAAATCTGAACACTAATTTGCAAGCTGTAGCTGTACGAATTCAGATGAAAAATTTAATAACCGTCTGTAGCCTCTATTTGCCACCTAAACAACAAATCAGTCAAACGGACCTAAATAACTTGGTTTGCCAATTGCCTTCTCCATTCATTATTTTGGGAGATCTTAATGGTCATAGTCCTTTTTGGGGAAGCTCTGAATCAAATTCACGTGGTAAGCAAATTGAACAATTTCTTGCAGATCATAATTTATGCATTTTAAATTCTGACGAAAAAACGCATTTTCATTTACCAACACGAACTTTTCATTCTGTTGATCTCGCTATTTGCTCTCCGTCTTTATTGCCTTTTTTCAGTTTAACTGTGGACAACGATCTTTATAATAGCGACCATTTTCCTTTAATTTTGACCGACAATAGGCACAATGCAGCTAGTTCTTTCCGACCGTCCAAATATGTTTTAAATGCAGCGAACTGGCAAAAATTCACCTCTCTGGTTAATATCAATTCAGAAATAGTTAAATCTTCCACTATTGACGAAGCTCTGAAACATATTGTCAGTATTATAATTGAGGCAGCAGATAACACTATTCCAAAGAAATCTGGACTTCGTAGGAAGCAAAACAAGCCATGGTGGGATGCTAATTGCCAACAAGCATATAAAAAACAAAAAAAGGCGTGGAATATTTTTTGCCGTTATCCCTCTACTGAAAATTTTATCAAATTTAAAAAATCTAGAGCAGAATCCAGAAAAATCCAACGACGTAGTAGAAGAATTTCTTGGCAAAAATTTGTTTCTGGTATCACTTCAACAATATCTAGCCATCATTTGTGGAATAAAGTTAAAAAAGCTTCAGGTGCTTCTCATTCTAAGAATGTTTCAATCTTAATTGATAAAGGAAACACCATATCATCCACAAAAGATATTGCAAATTCCATAGCTTCAACATTAGCTCATACGTCCAGCAGTAAAAATTATCCTCCTGCGTTTTTGAAATACAAAGAGGAAGCAGAAAAGCAAAAACTAAATTTTAATTCTCAGACTAACCGGCCCTACAACAGCGATTTTACGTTTTTAGAACTCCAATCGTGTCTTGCCATTGTCCATGATTCTTCTCCCGGTCCTGACAACATTAGTTACGCTATGATAAAAAACTTAACAACAGAGTCGAAAAAAAGCTTATTATATCTCTATAACCGTATCTGGCAAGAACAATATTTTCCTACTTTCTGGCAACAAGCTATAATAATTCCTTTACTAAAACCAGGCAAAGATCCAACAAATCCATCAAATTATCGACCCATAGCTTTGACCTGTTGTCTTTGTAAATTGCTAGAAAAAATGATAAATCGAAGGCTAATTTTTTATCTGGAGACAAATAACTTACTTCACCTGTCGCAGAGTGGATTTCGAAGAGGGTGAAGCACTCTTGATAATCTTCTTGCTCTCGAATCCGACATTCGCCTCGCATTTTTACAAAGAAAGCACTTAGTTGCCATATTTTTCGACATCGAAAAGGCATACGACCGGACTTGGAGATATGGAATTTTAAAAGATTTATATGATCTGGGACTAAGAGGAAATCTTCCTATTTTTATTCGAAATTTTTTAAATCTTAGAGAATTCCGTGTTAAGGTTGAATCTGAACTTTCAGATTCTTTTATACAAGAGGAAGGTGTTCCCCAAGGCAGCGTTTTAAGCGTCACTCTTTTTATTTTGAAAATAAATAACATTTTAAAACTACTTCCAATTTCTGTGAAGGGCTTTTTATATGTTGACGACCTGTATATCTCTTGTACAGGGATGCATATGAATTTTATACAAAGACAATTGCAGATCGCAATCAATAATATTACCCAATGGACGAACACTAATGGTTTTACCATCTCAACATTGAAAACGGCTGGCGTGCACTTCTGTCGGAAACGTAACCTTCATTTTGATCCTGATCTGAAACTATATGATCAGCCAGTACCATTTTTAAATGAAATTCGCTTTCTGGGCATTATCTTTGATAAAAAACTCACCTTTCAGTCGCATATAAAACTTTTACGTAAAAAGTGTGAAAACTCTTTAAACGTTTTAAAAGTCTTATCAACTACAGCATGGGGAGCCGACAGAAATTCTATGATGAAAATATACAAGGCCGTTGTACTTTCCAAGCTGGATTATGGATCCTCAATATACGGTTCTGCTAGGAAAAGCATTTTGCAAAAACTGGATCCTATTCATCACATAGCTCTCCGTCTTTGTTCAGGTGCTTTCAGGACATCACCTGTTAAAAGCTTGTATGTTGAAACCTGTGAACCAGCCCTTGAATTAAGAAGACAATTTTCATCTTTTAATTATTATTTTAAAATTCAGTCGAACATTAATCATCCATTTTATGATTTTAAACTTCGCCCCTTTTTAGTTCGCTTGCAAGATGCCCGAAAATCATTCATCCCTGTCTTTTTTACGAGAGTTCATAATATTCTTTTAGACCTTAATGTACTGTATCTACATCCAGCTCCTCAACCAGAAAATACTTTTCCACCTTGGAAAATCCCTGAAGTACAATATTTAAATCCTTTTGAAACTTTTATCAAGTCTGATACAGCAAATATCCTCTTTCAAAAAATTTTCTTAGAACACAGACAACAATATCAAAATTTTATTCCAGTTTTTACAGACGGGTCAAAATCAGCTGCTCATGTCTCTTTTGCGGTTGTTTTCCCTCGCACAGTTTCTTCGTTTAAACTTCACCCCTCCTGTTCAGTTTTTACTGCAGAAATAAGTGCTCTTTTATATGCTTTAGAAGAAATTTCTAATAGCCGGGACAAAAACTTTATCATCTATACAGATTCTCTCAGTGTTTTAAATTCTCTAAAATCATGTAATCCTCATCCTTTGGTATTAAAAATCTTAGATACTTTTGATAAACTAAGTTCTCGTAATTACACTATTTTATTCTGTTGGGTACCATCCCATGTTGGAATTTTGGGCAATGAAGAGGCAGATAAGGCTGCCAAATTGGCGAATACTTCAATGGCTACTAATATTCCTGTGAATGACATAAAGAAACATATTAAAAAGCTTCTATATTCTAATTGGCAAAGACAGTGGGATCTGGAAACAAACAACAAACTTCATGTTATCAAACCCCATGTGCAACCCTGGCCCTCAATAGCGAACAGAAAAGCGGATACTGTCTTAACGCGATTACGAATTGGACACACTCGATTCACTCATATTCATTTGTTGTTAGGTGAACAACCACCACTGTGTTCGCGATGCCATTGTCAAATGTCTGTTCAACATATTTTGTCAGAATGCCCAAATTTCAATGCTCAGCGTTTACAGTTTTTTCAAAAGTCCTGCCCTTCATTATCTTCCCTGCTTGATAAGACACCTCATGTACAAATTTTTGCTTTTTTAAAGTCCATAAAGTTTTATCCGTTGATTTAAATCTTGTATACTTTTTAGCCTCTCATATTCCATTCGATTACTGTTTTAAATGATATAATTTTACCTATTGTTTGGCGCAGTATGGTCAAAATCATGGCTCTTGCGCCATAAAACCTCAAACAAACTCAAACAAACTCATGTTGGCATCTTGGGAAATGAGAGGGCAGACTTGGCTGCTAAATCTGAATCTACATTTTTGTGCATTGCTCTTCCCTTTTGTGATGTCAAAAGGTCCATTGTTCATCACTTCTCTTCTAACTGGCAAAAGTTATGGGATCTGCAGATCGGAAACAAATTGCATTCTGTTAAAACGGACATTGCTTTGTGGCCTGTTCATCCTATACGTGAGATGGATGTTAAATTGACTCGTCTCCGTATAGGGCATACGCGCTTCACCCATAAACATCTCCCCCTCAGGGGCTCACCTACTATAGGTGAGTACGGGTGTCCCAATCCCGAGGTACCCAGGGATCTTTACTCCCTTTACATTTCCACTCCCCTACGCCTTCTGCTATCTGCTGTGTTTTTCCTTCCCTCGACGGAAAGCGAGGGAGATATCCATGAGAAGCTGTCGCCGCTCTGTTTGCTTCTTGCTTCTCATGGACAGCCAAAACCCCACGTGTTGGCCGTGCGTGGCAACCCATTTGACAGACGGGTGGTGTACTGTGGTCCTCTGTGCATCAATCGGCTGGTCGCTAGCCACCTAAGTGGTTAGTTTGCTAGGGATCAAGCGAAGGGGTTACTCCTTGGGCTTGGCGTTAAGGGTGGTCACTGTCCCCGGGGGTAACTCCTAGCGTATAGGTAACCGATTAGCACTGAGGTAAGTGCCGAGGCTGGGAATGGCCAGAGCCGGTGGCTGCCTTCCCTTGTTGGGCTCCGTGGTGGGCGGTGCCGTCGGACCTGAATCTTATTCGATATCGCATGGGCTCCTCCCGGAAATCTCCCTTCAGTGGGCATCGTAAACTACCTAATATCACTACTAACATTCCACAATTTGACCGATATTTTATAATAAAACGAATCAGTGATAAAAACGAAAATTTTAATTCTGTATCGCCTTTTCTAGTGCAGAAAGCAATCACTGCAACAATTGGTGAAGTCGCTGCAATACGGAAAATGCGTTCTGGTGACTTGCTGATCGAAGTTTCTACGAAAAAACAAGCACAGCAAGTAATGAAAATGAAAGCTATAGCTCACATACCTGTAACCGCTGCCTCTCACACATCTTTAAATTTTTCCAAGGGTGTAATAACATGTGGTGAATTGTTCAATGTTCCCCTTGAAGAAATCACTGCGGAATTGAAACCCCAAGGAGTGACTCACGTACGCCAAATTTCCATTAGGCGGGATGAACAACTCCTTCCCACAAAGCATTATATCCTTACATTTCATAGACCAACAATCCCAGAATTCATATATGCTGGATACATTAAACTACCGGTCCGACAGTACATCCCAAACCCCTTGAGATGTTTTAAATGCCAGCGTTTCGGCCATTCGAAGATTAATTGCCGCGGGACTCTAACATGCGCCCGCTGTGCAGGAAAAGACCACGATAGTGAACAGTGTAACGCCCCCGAAAAATGCGTGAACTGTGGAGGCTGTCATACATCGTTTTCTCGAGTCTGCGAACGCTGGAAAGTTGAAAAACAAATAACCTCCATTAAATTTAAAGAATCTATTTCGTATCCTGAAGCAAGAAAAAAAGTATTAGCTCAAACACCCAATCCTGGTGTGAGTTATGCTACCGTTGCAAAAACACCTTTCTGTGCCAACTGTCAATGTACAAATTGTGTAAAATACAACCCTCAAACTACAACTATTGAAAAATCTTCCGATTCTGAGGTAGAAAATACAGCATCCAGTACACCTGAAACTAACAAACCATTTCAATCTAAACCAAACTTTAATTCGCAAAGATCACTTAAGCTAAAGCTTTCAAAACGGGGACTCTCGCCAAAAGATTTAAGATCAAAGCTAAAAAAATCTACAGCACAAAATTCCGTCGCTTTGGGACTTGCGACGAAAGGTAATTTTTGGCGCACCTAAAAGTCCCGATTCCATTTCCCTCCATCCGTCTGACGAGGACCCCTCAGGGGCTCACCTACTATAGGTGAGTACGGGTGTCCCAATCCCGAGGTACCCAGGGATCTATACTCCCTTTAGGTTTACTCTCCTCTGCGCCTTCTGCTGTCACCTTTGTTTTTTCTTTCCCTCGACGGCAAGTGAGGGAGCTCTCCATGAGAAGCTGTCGCCGCTCTGTTTGCTTCTTGCTTCTCATGGACAGCCAAAAACCCCACGTGTTTGCCGTGCGTGGCGACCCATTAGACGGGTGGTACATTTCGGTCCCCGGTGTATCAATCGGCTGGTATCCCAGCCATTTGGCTGGTCTGCTCAAGGGGATCAAGCGAAGGGGTCATCTTCTGGGGCTCTGCGTTAAGGGTGGTAGACGTTCCTGGAAGTGGCTCTTAGCGTATAGGTCCTAGCTAGCACCAAGGTAAGCGCCGAGGCTGGTAAGATCTAGAGCCGGTGGCTGCCTTCCCTGGTTGGGCTCCGTGGTGGGCGGTGCCGTTGGGACCCGAATTTCTTTCCCTTTTGTATGGGTCCTTCTAACTGCACCATAGTCACTGCTGATACAAAATTTTTCATCATGTCAACAACAGATACGTTTCATGAAATCTCACCTTTTATAGTTCACAAGCTCATTTTATCTCATATTGGAGAACCCCTCAGGGGCTCACCTACTATAGGTGAGTACGGGTGTCCCAATCCCGAGGTTCCCAGGGATCTTTACTCCATTTATGTTTACTCTCCCCTCCGCCTTCTGCTGTCTGCTTGATTCTTCCATCCCTCGACGGCAAGCGAGGGAGCTCTCCATGAGAAGCTGTCGCCGCTCTGTTTGCTTCTTGCTTCTCATGGACAGCCAAGGCCCCACGTGTTGGCCGTGCGTGGCGACCCATTAGAAAGACGGGTGGTGTACTGTGGTCCCCTGTGCATCAATCGGCTGGTAGCTAGTCACCTTAGTGGCTAGTCTGCTAGGGATCAAGCGAAGGGGTTACTCCTTGGGCTTGGCGTTAAGGGTGGTCACTGTCCCCGGGGGTAACTCCGAGCGTATAGGTAACCGATTAGCACTATGGTAAGTGCCGAGGCTAGACGTCTAGAGCCGGTGGCTGCCATCCCTTGTTGGGCTCCGTGGTGGGCGGTGCCGTCGGACCCGAACCTTCTTTAATATCGCATGGGCTCTTCCAAGAAATCTCCCTTCAGTGGGCATCGCACAGTCCAATCTTTTGTAAAAAATAATTCGTATCATGATTCTTTCTTTGTCATTAAGCGTGTTTCTGAGTTAAATGAAACTTTTAATTCTGTATCTCCTTTTCTTGTACAGAAGGCGTTTGCAGCCACAATAGGGGACGTCACTTCAATCCGTAAAATGCGTTCAGGTGACTTGCTTGTTGAAGTAAATTCTAAAAAGCAAGCCCAACAAATAATGAAATTGAAAGCTTTGGCTGATATCCGAATTACTGTAAGTCCGCACTTATCTTTAAATTATTCTAAAGGTGTCATAACTTGTGGGGAATTGTTTAATGTTCCCCTTGAAGAAATAGCAAAAGAATTAAAACCCCAAGGAGTGACCAATGTACAACAAATCTCAATCCGGCGGAACGAGCAAATACTTCCCACCAAACATTACATACTAACTTTCCATAGCCGAAATATACCAGAATTTATATATGCCGGCTACATAAAATTACCTGTTAGACATTTTATTCCAAATCCATTACGGTGTTTTCATTGCCAGCGTTTTGGTCACTCGAAAGCCAACTGCCGCGGGTCACTCACTTGCGCCCGCTGTGCTGAGAAAGGCCACGATAGTCAGCAGTGTAGCGCACCCGAAAAATGCGCAAACTGCGATGGCAATCATGCATCATTCTCTCGAACTTGTGAACGTTGGCAACTGGAAAAACAGATAATAGCAACTAAAGTAAAAGAAAACATATCCTATCCAGAAGCCAGGCGAAAGGTTTTGTCCCAAACACCTAAACCTGGTATAAGTTATGCAGCTGTTGTCCAAAAACCATTCTGTGAAAACTGTTCATGCTCTAACTGTACAAAAAGCAATCTAAAAACAAAACCGAACCCTAAAATTTCAGACTCTGAATCAGAAAATTCTACAATAAGTATTCCTGAAACTAATGAAATTGAAACGCACAAAATAAAATCCAAATCCATAAAATCCCTGAAGCTAAAGCTTTCAAAACGTGGCCTGTCTGCAAAGAATTTAAATACAAAATTTAAAAAATCAAATTTGCGTTCATCTGTCGCACTGGGACTCGCAAACCAAGGTGTCGTCCATAAGGACTTAACGTCCATTTTTGGTGGAGCATCCAAGAGTCCCGAATTAATCTCGCTTCATCCATCTGAGGGGGAGGATGAAGAATTTAAAATGAGTTGTGATGCCTCGCAACCTCCACCCATTGTCCCTAATTCTTTACCAGCAACAAAAATTTCTTAATGGGTACCTTCCTTTCTTGGAATTGTCGCGGCATTCGGTCCAAACTAAATGACATCAAGACACTTTTAAACAAATTTCATCCTGTCTGCATAAGTGTTCAAGAAACTTTCTTGGCACCAAACATTCCTATAAAATTACGTGGCTACAACTGTATACGAAAAGATGCAGACACAGGATCTCGCAATTCCGGGGGTGTCTGTATCTTTACTTCAAATCTCTATCCAAGTTCGCCTCTCAAATTACAAACTTCCCTACAGGCTGTGGCTGTACAAGTTCATGTACGGAAATTAGTCACAGTCTGTTGTATTTACTTACCGCCACATGATGCCATCTGTCAGCAGGATCTGGACAACTTAGTGGACCAGCTTCCTTCGCCTTTTATATTGCAAGGTGACTTCAACGGACATAGTACTTTGTGGGGTTCGGGTACTACAAACTGTCGTGGGCGGCAGATTGAGGAGTTTATTTCTAACAACTGTCTCTGCCTGCTCAATAACGACGAATTGACGTACTTCCACGAACCCACACGTACCTTCCACAGTCTTGACTTGGAAATATGTTCTCCTGAGCTTCTGCCGTTGCTAACCTTTGCCGTTAGCAACGATTTATATAATAGCGATCACTTTCCTATAATCGTCTCCCATGCTGATAGCGGTGGTGTGACTATTTGTCCTCCTCGTTTCCTGTTCCAGCGGGCGGACTGGACTGCTTTTTCGCAACTGGCAGATATCACAGAGACAATGGTCAATACATCAGACATTTCGGAAGCAGTAGTACATGTCGTTAACACCATAATGAACGCCGCTAATAACACAATACCAAAATCATCCCCACGTCGACGAAAGTTTCGAAGACCGTGGTGGAATGAAGCCTGCCGTGACAGTCTCAAACAACAGAAAAAATTGTGGAACAAGTTCAGAAGGTACCCGACAACAGAAAATCTTGTTGCTTTTAAAAGAGCCAAAGCACTAGCTCGACGCATTCGTCGTCAAAGTCAGAGGAATTCATGGATATCATTCGTTTCTTCTATAACATCCTATACTTCTAGTAAAACCTTGTGGAAAAAAGTAAAGGCTGCTAGTGGGATTTATAGTGAATCATCATTTCCTATTTTAAATACTGGAAATATGATGCATTCTGCCCCTTTAGAAGTAGCCAATATTCTTGGCCAAGCATTTGCACAAGTGTCCGCAATAGATTCTTATGGTCCTAACTTTCTGAGAATTAAGAATCCCGCGGAACGGTTGCCCTTGCATTTTAATGACAGAAATACCTATTCTTATAACTGTGAGTTTAGGATGTTTGAACTAGAAACAGCATTATCTCAAGCCCGTGATACCAGTCCAGGACCAGATGGGATTACTTATAGTATGATCCGGCATTTGAATGCTACTTCCCTTTCCAACCTGTTGCTGTTATTTAACAGAATTTGGAATGAGCAGAAGTACCCTTCACAATGGAGAGACGCTATTGTTATACCTATCTTAAAACCTGGAAAAGAATCTTCCAATCCTCTGAACTACAGACCGATTGCTTTAACGAGTTGCCTTTGCAAAACATTTGAGCGAATGGTCAATGCTCGGCTCATATACGAATTGGAGAAACAAGGATGCATTCCCCCGTTGCAAAGTGGTTTCCGTAGAGGTCGCTCTACCTTTGACAACCTCATTTTACTGGAAACCCAGATCCGCAACGCATTCGTTAAGAGGAACCACCTTGTCTCCATATTTTTCGATATAGAAAAAGCCTATGACCGTGCTTGGCGCTTTGGCATACTTTCAGCACTTTATAACTTTGGTTTTAGGGGAAATCTTCCCATATTTTTAAAGAACTTTTTATCCCATCGAACATTTCGCGTTCGTTTAGGCAACTTTTATTCAAATCATTTTATTCAAGCTGAGGGAGTTCCCCAAGGAAGTGTCCTCAGTGTCACGCTTTTCATCATCCATCTTAGTCAGATTTTAACAATTTTACCTTCATCTGTACATGCCAGTCTATATGTTGACGATCTGCAGATCTCGTGCCAAGGTAGTGATATCAATATAGTAGAAAAACATTTGCAAACCGCCGTGGATAAATTGGTAGTCTGGTGTGATAACAATGGACACACTCTCTCTCCGGATAAGAGTCAATGTGTTCATTTTTGCAGAAAAAGAAAACTTCATCTCGATCCGAATGTTAAAATTCGGAACATTCAAATCCCTGTGGTGAATGAAGTACGGTTTTTGGGAGTGATTCTCGATCGGAAGCTCACCTTCCTTCCGCATATTTTATATTTACGGAAGAAGTGTGAGAAAACCTTAAATATATTGAAGGTACTCTCCAGAACATCTTGGGGTGCCGAACGAACCTCCCTACTCCGTATTTACCAAGCAGTCATCCTCTCCCGTATTGATTACGGCTGTATAGTATATGGCTCTGCACGCCCTACGGTTTTGCGGAAATTAGACACCATCCACCATACCGCTCTAAGAATCTGCTCCGGAGCTTTCCGTACTTCTCCAGTAGAGAGCTTGTACATTATCTGTCATCAGCTACCTCTTCATTTAAGGAGGAAGAAACTGTCTATTTTATACTATTTCCGTTCACAATCTGTACCGAATCATCTCGTTGTTGGTATAACATTGCCAATTAGTCTTCGTAGACTACATGATGCCCGTCCCTCTCACATTGTTCCATTCAATGAAAGAGTCGAATTACTCCTACGTGACACGGAGCTATCAAATATTACCATAGAAACTTTTGATTTCTTTAGTTTTTCGCCTTGGGATTTTCCATGCTTTTCCTTTCTGAATCCCTTTACAGGCTTTGATAAATCTTCGACTAATGCCTTTATTTTCCAACAACTTTTCCATTTTCATCGCTGTCTGTATTCTTCGTTCTCGCCAATTTATACAGATGGCTCAAAAATGGATGAACATGTCGGTTGTGGGATCGTTTTACCATCTGATACTCTGAGCTATCGTCTGCACAAAACTTGCTCCATATTTACAGCTCAGTTAATTGCGATTTTCTGAGCTGTTCAGAAAATCTCGCTCTCAACGCAGCGTAAATTCATAATCTATACTGACAGTATGAGTGCCCTGAAAACACTCTCTCATTATCATAATGGGATTCATCCAGTTGCTGTTCGAATATTATTGACTTTGCGACTCCTACACAATAGAGGTTTCAATGTCATGTTTTGTTGGGTTCCGGGTCACGTGGGCATCTCAGGGAATGAGATGGCAGACTGTGCTGCTAAGCAGGCAGGCACTCTTTTGACGCATGAACTTCCTTACTGCGATGCGAGAAAATCCGTAGTCAACTACATTTATTCCATTTGGCAGGAGGCATGGGATCTGCAGATCCACAACAAATTGAACTCCATCAAACCAAAAATTGGCTATTGGCCAGTCCTTCCAATTCGAGAGGTCGATGTCAAGTTGACTCGCCTTCGTATAGGGCATTCTCGCTTTACACACCGTCATCTCCTTTTCGGTGAGAGAGCACCTATTTGTCCAGCATGTAACACTGATTTTAATGTGAAGCATATTTTGGTCGAATGTCCATCATTTAATTCTCATCGCCAGAACTTCTTCCATTCATCTTCTGTCAATATGATTGACTTGGTGGGTGAGAAACACCACCCAAATATTTTTAACTTTTTAAAGGCAGTTCAGTTTTTTATTTGCATTTAATACTTTATGACATTATTTTTTACTATGCAACACCTAATTCCCTTTTCAAAATCATTATTCATATTGTAATTCTAAAATTTTACATTGAGAGTACGTGTAAACAGTTTTATCATTATTTAGCATTTTTATTCTTCTAATAAGTCTATTTTAATACGGCCTGATATCAAACCATATGCTTGGCGCAGTATGGCCAAAGATGGCTCTTGCACCATAAAACCAAACCAAACCAAACTCATATTGGAGAAGTAAAAAATGTAAAAAAACTGAAATCTGGGGATTTACTCATCGAAGTATCTAATCCTACCCAAGCAGCAACTCGAAGCAACCCCTCAGGGGCTCACCTACTATAGGTGAGTACGGGTGTCCCAATCCCGAGGTACCCAGGGATCTTTACTCCCTTCATGTTCAAACTCCCCTATGCCTTCTGCTTTCTGCTGTTTTTTCCTCCCCTCGACGGCAAGCGAGGGAGCTCTCCATGAGAAGCTGTCGCCGCTCTGTTTGCTTCTAGCTTCTCATGGACAGCCAAAACCCCACGTGTTGGCCGTGCGTGGCGACCCATTAGAAAGACGGGTGGTGCACTGTGGTCCCCGGTGCATCAATCGGCTGGTACCTAGTCACCTGAGTGGTTAGTGTGCTAGGGATCAAGCGAAGGGGTTACTCCTTGGGCTTGGCGTTAAGGGTGGTCACTGTCCCCGGGGGTAACTCCGAGCGTATAGGTTCCGGCTAGCACTAAGGTGTATGCCGAGGCTGTAAAAGACCAGAGCCGGTAATTGCCTTCCCTTGTTGGGCTCCGTGGTGGGCGGTGCCGTCGGGCCCGAATCTCTTTCAATGTCGTATGGGCTCCTCCAAACGCGGTCCCTTCGGTGGGCGTCGTATCGTACCAAATACCTTAAATATTCCAAATCACGATTCCTTTTTTGTTGTCAAGCGTGTTTCCGAAAAAAATGAAAATTTTAATTCTGTATCACCTTTTCTCGTACAGAGGGCATTCACAGCAACCGTAGGCGAGGTTTCTTCAATCCGAAAAATGCGTTCTGGTGACTTGCTGGTTGAAGTGAATTCAAAAAAGCAAGCCCAGCAAATATTAAAATTGAAAGCTTTAGCTACCATTCCCGTTACAGTCAGTCCACACACGTCATTAAATTATTCTAAAGGCGTTATAACCTGCGGGGAATTGTTTAATGTTCCCCTTGAAGAAATATCTGCAGAACTAAAACTTCAAGGTGTCACCAATGTACAACAGATCTCTATACGGCGGGATGGCCAAATCCTTCCCACTAAACATTATATACTTACTTTCCATAGTCCAAGTTTACCAGAATTTATTTATGCAGGCTACATTAAACTACCAGTAAGACATTATATTCCTAACCCGTTGAGATGTTTTCAGTGTCAGCGTTTCGGCCATTCTAAAGCCAACTGCCGCGGGACTCTCACTTGCGCCCGCTGTGCTGAGAAAGGGCACGATAGTCAGCAATGTTCCGCACCTGAGAAGTGTGTGAACTGTGGTGGCAGTCACACTTCATTCTCTAGATCGTGCGAACGCTGGACACTTGAGAAAGAAATTATTACAGTGAAAATAAAAGAAGCCTTATCTTACCCTGAAGCCAGAAAGAAAATTTTATCTCAAACACCGACTCCCGGTTTGAGTTATGCCTCCGCCGTACAGAAATCGTTTTGCGTAAACTGTACGTGCCAGAACTGTCTCAAAACTCCTAGCCATTCTAAAACAAATACAAAAACATCGGATTCCGATTCTGGATCAAACACCAACACCACTTTAGAAATTCGTAGACCTGAAAAGGCTTTAAGAAAATCAAAATCGCAAAATTCTCTGAAATTGAAGCTTTCAAAACGTGGACTCTCAAAAACAAGTTTGCCTTCTAAGTTGAAATTGACTAAAGGTCAGAAATCCGTCGCCTTGGGACTTGCGACGCAGGGCATAGTCCAAAAGGACTTGACATCTATTTTTGTTGAAGCACCCAAAAGTCCTGAACTCATCGCGCTTCATCCGTCTGAAGAAGAGGATGAAGAAATGAGTTGCGATGTCTCGCAACACTCAAACACCGTCTCCAATACCTTTAAAACCAAAAGAACCTCTTAATGGGTACTTTCCTTTCATGGAACTGTCGCGGCCATCGCTCCAAATTACCTGACATCAAGACAATTATTAACAAATTTCATCCTGTCTGCATTGGTGTTCAGGAAACCTTTTTGACATCTGATATTCCTGTCAAATTGCGTGGTTTCAACTGTGTGCGGAAAGACGCAGATGATAGTCATCATGGTTCTAGAGGTGTATGTATTTTTACCTCAAATCTTTATCCAAGCACACCCCCTCAGGGGCTCACCTACTATAGGTGAGTACGGGTGTCCCAATCCCGAGGTACCCAGGGATCTATACTCCCTTTCAGTTCGCTCTCCCCTACGCCTTCTGCTTTCTGCTGTGTCTTTCATTCCCTCGACGGCAAGCGAGGGAGCTCTCCATGAGAAGCTGTCGCCGCTCTGTTTGCTTCTTGCTTCTCATGGACAGCCAATGTCCCACGTGTTGGCCGTGCGTGGCGACCCATTTGAAAGACGGGTGGTGCACTGTGGTCCCCTGTGCATCAATCGGCTGGTAGCTAGTCACCTGAGTGGCTAGTCTGCTAGGGATCAAGCGAAGGGGTTACTCCTTGGGCTTGGCGTTAAGGGTGGTCACTGTCCCCGGGGGTAACTCCGAGCGTATAGGTTCCGGCTAGCATCAAGGTAAGCGCCGAGGCTGGGAATGGCCAGAGCCGGTGGCTGCCTTCCCTTGTTGGGCTCCGTGGTGGGCGGTGCCGTCGGACCTGAACTGTTATCAATATCGCATGGGCTCCTCCCGGAAATCTCCCTTCAGTGGGCAAAAAGTACTTAAATCTTCTTTTAATCTTGATTACTTTGACAAATATTTTGTGATAAAACGACTATCGGAAAAAGAAACGTTTCATACAGTATCCCCATTTCTTGTTGAAAAGGCAATATCTGCGACCATTGGTGAGGTAAAATCTATTAAAAAAATGCGTTCTGGAGATTTATTGGTAGAAACAGAATCCAAAAAACAATCGAACCACCTTCTAAAATTGAAAGCGCTTGCACACATGCCTGTTAGTGTGAGTTCTCACTCGTCTCTTAACTTCTCCAAGGGTGTCATAACCTGCGGAGAACTATTTAATGTTCCTTTAGAAGAAATATCTGCTGAGTTAAAGAAACAAGGTGTGTCTCAAGTCAACCAAATAAAGATCCGTCGTGATGGGCAACTCCTCCCAACCAAGCATTATATACTGACATTTCACAATCCAAAATTACCAGAATATATATATGCAGGTTATATCAAATTACCTGTTCGCCACTATATACCATACCCATTAAGATGCTTCCAGTGCCAGCGCTTTGGCCATTCGAAAGTTAATTGCCGCGGGACACTTACTTGTGCCCGCTGTGCTGAAAAAGGGCATGACAGCCAGCAGTGCACGGCACAAGAAAAGTGCGTGAACTGCGGCGGAGACCATCCCTCTTATGCTCGAACTTGCCCACGTTGGAAACTGGAGAAACAGGTCACAACTGTCAAAATAAAGGAAAATTTATCATACCCCGAAGCCAGACGTAGGATTCTAACTCAAACACCTACTCCTGGTGTCAGCTATGCTTCAGTTGTACAAAAAAACTTTTGCACAAACTGCAAATGCCAAAATTGTGTGAAACAAACAGTTAAAATTAACCCTCCCGAAAAAACATCCGATTCAGATACTGATAAATCTACTAAAAGTATTCCAGAAATTCATAAAACAGAACCATCGATTTCAAGAAAAGGTCCAAAGAAAAAACTAAAGAACTCGCAGACATTAAAGCTAGCTAAACGTGGCCTATCACAAGTAGATCTCCCATTGAAACTAAAAAAATCCTCCTCACGAAATTCAGTCGCCCTTGGACTGGCGGCAAAAGGTATTGTCCACAAGGATTTAACGACCATCTTTGGGGACAAAATAAGTAGCCCCGATTTTAAATTGCACCCCTCAGAGGATGAAGATGAGCTTGAGATGAGTTGCGAATCTGTGGCAACTAAAACTAAGGCTTTTAGTTACTCTCCTTCAAAAAAACGATCTTAATGGGTACCTTCCTCTCGTGGAATTGTCGCGGCCTTCGTTCCAAACTTCAGGATATCAAGTCACTTTTTAACCAGTTTCATCCCATCTGTTTTGGTGTTCAAGAGACCCTCTTGACGCCTACCATTCCCATCAAATTACGCGGATATAGCTGTGTCCGGAAAGATGCAGGCACTGGATCTCATGGTTCTGGGGGTGTCTGCATCTTCACATCAAACCTTTATCCAAGCACACCTCTCAATTTGCATACCACTCTTCAGGCTGTGGCTGTACAGGTTCATATACGATCTTTGGTCACAGTCTGCTGTATCTATCTTCCGCCTCATGATATTATACGTCAACTGGATCTTGATACCTTAGTGAGACAGCTTCCTAAGCCATTTATTATACTCGGCGATTTCAATGGACATAGTATTCTTTGGGGCTCGGATAGTACAAACTCTCGAGGGCAGCAGATCGAACAGTTTATTGCTAATAACTGTCTCTGTCTGCTCAATAATGATGAGCAAACGTACTTCCATGCGCCCACACGTAGCTTCCATTGTCTTGACCTAGCTATATGCACTCCTGAACTGCTACCGTTGTTGAATTTGACAGTTGGGGATGATCTGCACAATAGCGATCACTTTCCCCTAATAATCTCCCACGCTGATAGCGGCGGTGTGACTATTTGTCCTCCGCGTTTCCTATTCCAGCGGGCAGACTGGAATACATTTTCCCAACTAGCAGTTATCAATGAGGCCATGGTCAGTAATGCAGACATTTCGAAAGCCTTACAAAATGTCATTGATACGATAATGAACGCCGCTAACGCCACCATTCCAAAAACTTACCCACGTCTAAGAAAATTTCGTAGACCGTGGTGGAATGAAGCCTGTCGCGACAGTCATAATAAACAGAAAAAACTCTGGAATCTATTTAGAAGGTACCCGACGACTGAGAACTTGATTGCTTTTAAAAGAGCGAAAGCGCTAGCTCGCCGCATTCGGCGCCGCAGTCAGAGGGAAGCATGGACTAAATTTGTTTCAACCATTACATCTTCTACCTCCAGTAAACTTTTATGGAAGAAGGTAAAAGCTGCTAATGGGATCTATGAAGAAACTTCTATTCCTGTTTTAAAAACCGGTAATACGATGTATTCGAGCCCATTAGACATTGCTAACACACTTGGCCAAGCGTTTGCGCAAGTTTCCGCAACCGATTCTTACAGCCCTGATTTTTTGGCAATTAAGAATCGAGCGGAACAGTTGCCTTTGCGCTTCAATGCCCGAAGTGCCATTCCCTATAACTGTGAATTCAGGATGTATGAACTAAACATGGCTTTGACTCAGGTTCATGATACCTGCCCTGGACCAGATGGAATCACGTATAACATGCTTCGCCATTTGAATACCATTTCCCTTTCCAATCTGTTGATATTATTTAACAGAATATGGACTGAGCAGAAATACCCTTCACAATGGCGAGAAGCTGTTGTGATTCCCATCTTAAAACCTGGCAAAGAACCATCTGTCCCTCTGAACTACAGGCCGATTGCTCTTACAAATTGCCTTTGTAAGACCTTCGAGCGTATGGTCAACAAGCGTCTAATTTTTGAATTAGAGAAACAAGGATGCATCTCCCCGTTGCAGAGTGGTTTCCGTAGAGGTCGGTCTACTTTTGACAACCTCATATTATTGGAAACCCAAATTCGCAACGCATTTGTTAGGAGGAACCACCATGTTTCAGTATTTTTTGACATAGAGAAAGCGTATGACCGTGCCTGGCGCTATGGCATACTTTCCACACTTTTTAATTTAGGTTTTAGAGGTAACTTGCCTATATTCTTACAAAATTTTTTAACACAACGTTTTTTTCGAGTTCGAGTCGGTAACTCTTATTCTAATAATTTTATTCAAGCCGAGGGAGTTCCACAAGGAAGTGTCCTCAGTGTCACACTTTTTATTATTCATCTTAGCCAAATTTTAAATCATTTGCCTTCAACTGTAAATGGAACCCTTTATGTTGACGATCTGCAGATCTCATGCCAAGGTAGTAACATGGCACTAATAGAGCGACAATTGCAAAACGCAGTAAACAGAGTGGTAGCTTGGTGCAATAACAATGGCCACACTATCTCCCCAGAGAAAAGCAGCTGCATTCACTTCTGTCGGAAAAGAAACGTTCACCAGGATCCATGTATTCGAGTTAAGAATATTCAAATTCCTGTGGTGAATGAAGTACGGTTTTTGGGAGTAATTTTCGATCGGAAACTCACCTTCCTTCCGCATATATTATATTTGCGGAAGAAGTGTGAGAAATCATTAAATATTCTAAAAGTTCTCTCAAAAACATCTTGGGGTGCCGATCGAACCTCCCTTCTCCGTATTTATCAGGCAATCATTCTCTCTCGGATAGATTATGGATGTATGGTATATGGTTCCGCCCGCTCATCTGTTTTGCGGCGATTGGATACCATCCATCATTCAGCATTGCGCATTTGCTCTGGTGCGTTCCGGACATCTCCAGTTGAAAGCCTATATATTATATGTCACCAACTACCCCTTTCTTTAAGGCGACAGAAATTGTCTGCCACATTTTATTTTCGAACGAAATCTGTTCTGAAACATCCTTTGAGCGAAATGTCATTGCCAGTAGGTCTTCGTCGACTTTATAATGCCCGCCCTTCTCACATCCTTCCATTTTGTGAGAGAGCCAAATTGCTCCTTCATGACTCGGACTTTAACACGATTCGTGTTAAAGCTGTTGATGTCTATAGTATCCCACCCTGGGATATCCCACAGTTTTCTTACTTGAATCCTTTCATTGGATTCGATAAATTCTCAACTGCTCCTGTGGTTTTCCAACAGATTTTTTTCTACCATCGCAATCAGTATTCTTCCTTTCATCCAATTTTCACGGATGGCTCGAAATCAGATGGTCATGTCGGCTGTGGCATAATATTTCCATCTGATACACTGAGCCACCGTCTTCATAATTGTTGCTCTGTTTTTACTGCTGAGTTGGTGGCAGTTTTCTGTGCTCTACAGAAAATTTCACCATCTACTCAGCGTAAATTTATTATCTACACCGATAGTATGAGTGCTTTGGAGACACTTTCGCATTACAACAATCGGACACATCCGATTGCTATTAAAATTTTGTTTACTTTGCGATTGCTGCAGAATGATGGGTTTCAAATAATTTTCTGTTGGATTCCGAGTCATGTCGGCATCTTTGGAAATGAGAGGGCAGACTTGGCTGCTAAATCTGCATCGACATTTTTGTGCATGGCTCTTCCCTTTTGTGATGTCAAAAGGTCCATTGTTCATCACTTCTCTTTTAACTGGCAAAAGTTATGGGATCTGCAGATCGGAAATAAATTGCATTCTGTTAAAACGGACATTGCTTTGTGGCCTGTTCATCCTATACGTGAGATGGATGTCAAATTGACTCGTCTCCGTATAGGGCATACACGCTTCACCCATAAACATCTCATATTTGGAGAAAATGCGCCTAAGTGCAACAGTTGCAAAGTTTCTTTTACTGTTCATCATGTATTAATTGAATGTCCTGTTTTTAATTCTTATCGTGCACGTTTTTTTACTTCGGCATCTTTAACATTACAAGACCTGGTGGGTGAAAAATACCACCCAAATATTTTTAATTTTTTAAAAGCTATAAGTTTTTTCACTTGTATTTAGCATTTTTATTCTCCTTTTGTGCTATAAAAGATTAAATGAATTACTTCTGTTTTGCTTTCTAATGAATCACAGTTTCGACTCTATTTGTATTTGTTTCATCTTTTTGCATGTGTTTTTATCTTTACACCGCTGATCTTGTTTTTTAATAAATGAATCTTTTATAAACATTTTTATAATTCTACCATTAGATTGGCGCAGCATGGCCAAACATGGCTCTTGCGCCATAAAACTCAATCATTTCATTTCATTTTTATCCAAGCACACCTCTCACTTTGCATACTACTCTGCAGGCTGTGGCTGTGCAAGTTCACACACGAGCTTTGGTCACAGTCTGCTGTATTTATCTACCGCCCAATGATGCCATTTCTCAACAGGATCTCGATAATTTAGTGGAGCAACTTCCTTCGCCTTTTATTTTGCTTGGTGATTTCTACGGCCATAGTACATTGTGGGGTGCAGATAGTACAAACTCTCGTGGGCGGCAGATTGAACAGTTTATTATTAATAACTGTCTCTGTCTGCTCAATAATGATGAGAAGACATACTTTCATGCGCCCACACGCAGCTTTCACAGTATTGATTTGGCCATATGTTCTCCTGAGCTCATGCCGTTGCTGACTTTTGCAGTAAGTGAGGACCTTTATAATAGTGACCACTACCCTGTTATGGTCTCACATGCTGATAGAGACGATATGACATCTTGTCCTCCACGTTTTCTGTTCCAGCGGGCAGACTGGTATACTTTCAAACTTTTAGCACAAATCACAGAGAACATGGTCAATACTTGCGACATCACTGAAGCAGTACAACATGTCGTTGAGAGCATAACAAATGCCGCAAATGCCACCATTCCAAAGAGTTCCCCACGTCTGAGAAAATTTCGCAGACCGTGGTGGAATGAAGCTTGCCGCGATAGTTACAAGAACCAAAAGAGACTTTGGAACAAATTTAGGAGGTACCCAACGACGGAGAACTTAGTTGCTTTTAAAAGAGCCAAGGCCCTTGCACGTCGTATACGTCGTCGTAGTCAGAGGGAATCCTGGATTAATTTTGTCTCGTCCATTACTTCTTCGACTCCAAGTAAAATGTTGTGGAATAAGGTCAAGGCCGCTAATGGGATTTATCGTGAATCTTCCATTCCTATTTTAAATACAGGAAGTGCATCTTATTCATCCCCATTAGACGTTGCCAATATTCTCGGCCAAGCATTTGCACAAGTTTCCGCAATTGGTTCTTATAGTATAGAATTTAAGGCAATTAAGTATCGCGCGGAACAGTTGCCATTGCGTTTTAATGCAAGAAGAAACTTCCCATACAACTCTGAATTTAGGATGTCGGAATTGGAAACAGCCTTGTCTCAAGCCCATAATACAAGCCCGGGACCTGATGGTATCACTTACAACATGCTTCGCCATTTGAGTAAAACTTCCCTTTGCAACCTGTTAAGATTATTTAACAGGATTTGGATTGAGCAGACTTACCCTGCACAATGGCGGGAAGCTATTGTGATCCCCATCTTAAAACCTGGCAAGGATTCACGAAACCCTCTGAACTACAGACCAATAGCTCTGACAAACTGTCTGTGCAAGACTTTTGAGCGGATGATTAATGCACGTCTCGTATACGAATTGGAGAAACAAGGATGCATCTCCCCGTTGCAGAGTGGTTTCCGTCGAGGTCGATCTACTTTTGATAACCTCGTTTTACTGGAAACCCAAATTCGCAACGCATTTGTAAGGAGGAACCACCTTGTCTCCATATTTTTCGATATTGAGAAAGCTTATGACCGTGCATGGCGGTATGGTATACTTTTAACACTTTTCAATCTTGGTTTTAGAGGAAATTTGCCCATTTTTATAAAAAACTTTTTGTCATATCGCACTTTTAGAGTTCGAATGGGGAACTTTTATTCTAACAATTTTATTCAATCTGAGGGTGTTCCTCAGGGAAGTGTCCTCAGTGTCACTCTTTTTATTGTTCATATAAGTCAAATTTTAAATCAATTACCATCATCTGTTCATGGAAGCCTCTACGTTGACGATCTCCAAATTTCATGCGAAGGAAGTAATATGCATTTAATTGAAAGACAGCTTCAAAATGCAGTCAACAAACTAGTAACATGGTGTGATGAAAACGGGCACACCATCTCTCCAGAGAAAAGTCGGTGCCTCCATTTTTGCAGAAAACGTAGTTTTCACTCGGAACCTAATCCCCTCAGGGGCTCACCTTCTTTAGGTGAGTACGGGTGTCCCAATCCCGAGGTACCCAGGGATCTTTACTCCTTTCATGATTCTCCTCCTCTACGCCTTCTGCTATTTGCTTGATCCTTCCATCCCTCGACGGCAGGCGAGGGAGCTCTCCATGAGAAGCTGTTGCCGCTCTGTTTGCTTCTTGCTTCTCATGGACAGCCAAAACCCCACGTGTTGGCCGTGCGTGGCAACCCACTAGAAAGACGGGTGGTGCACTGTGGTCCCCTGTGCATCAATCGGCTGGTAGCTGGTCACCTTAGTGGCTAGTCTGCTAGGGATCAAGCGAAGGGGTTACTCCTTGGGCTTGGCGTTAAGGGTGGTCACTGTCCCCGGGGGTAACTCCGAGCGTATAGGTTCCGGCTAGCACTAAGGTAAGTGCCGAGGCTGGGAATGGCCAGAGCCGGTGGCTGCCTTCCCTTGTTGGGCTCCGTGGTGGGCGGTGCCGTCGGACCTGAAATCTTGTTCATGTCGTATGGGACCTCAAACCAAATCTCCCTTCAGTGGGCGTCGCAAAGTCACTATTCCAATTACAAATCTTCCACGTTTCGATCGCTTTTTTATAATTAAACGAGTCTCAGATAAAAATGAAACATTTAATTCTGTGTCACCTTTTCTTGTGCAGAGAGCTATCACTGCAACAATTGGTGACGTCACTGGCATACGTAAATTGCGTTCTGGTGACTTGCTAGTCGAAGTCTCCACCAAAAAGCAAGCACAGCAGATAATGAAATTGAAAGCTTTGGCTAATATTCCAGTAATCGCTGCCTCTCATACATCTTTGAATTTTTCCAAGGGAGTAATCACATGCGGTGAACTGTTCAATGTTCCCCTTGAGGAGATCACTTCGGAATTGAAACCACAAGGAGTGACCCATGTACGCCAAATTACTATTCGGCGAAACGAACAACTCCTTCCCACTAAGCATTTTGTCCTCACCTTCCATAGTCCAAATATTCCAGAATTCATATATGCTGGTTATATTAAATTACCAGTCCGACAGTATATCCCAAACCCTGTGAGATGTTTCCAATGCCAGCGCTTTGGTCACTCAAAGATTAATTGCCGCGGGACTCTAACATGCGCCCGTTGTGCAGAAAAAGGCCACGATAGCCAGGAATGCTCCGCAGAAGAAAAATGTGTAAACTGCGGTGGCAAACATTCATCATTTTCTCGATCCTGCGAACGCTGGAAACTTGAAAGGCAAATAACCTCTGTTAAATTCAAAGAATCCATTTCCTATCCCGAAGCAAGGAAAAAAGTTTTATCTCAAACACCCAAACCTGGTGTGAGTTATGCTTCCGTCGTGAAAACTCACTTTTGTGTAAATTGTAATTGTACAAATTGTGTCAAATATAACACGCAGATTACTACCTTTGAAAAATCATCCGATTCTGAGATGGAAAATGTAACAAATAATGCACCTGAAACTGACAAACTTGTTCGGACAAAACAAAAATCAAATTCTGAAAAAGCTCTTAAGTTAAAGCTTTCAAAACGGGGACTCTCACCGAAAGAACTGAGATTAAATTTTAAAAAATTGACAAAACAAAATTCAGTCGCTCTCGGACTTGCGACTAAAGGTAAAGCCCACAAAGACTTATCGTCTGTATTTGGTGGCTTACCTAAAAGTCCTGATCGTCTGTCACTCCATCCATCTGATGAGGATGAAGAATTACGCATGAGTTGCGAAGCTTCGGCAACTCATCTACTTGCTCCTACCAATTCTCAAGCGAAATCTATTTCTTAATGGGTACTTTCCTTTCATGGAATTGTCGTGGTCTTCGGTCAAAATTGCATGACATTAAGAACATCATTAACACATTTCATCCTGTTTGTGTAGGTCTTCAAGAAACATTCTTGAAACCTAATCATCCCTTTAAATTGCGCGGCTATAATTGTGTCCGTAAAGACACCGAATCTGAAACAGGTCATTCAGGGGGTGTCTGTATTCTAACATCAAACTTATACCCGAGTACACATCTAACTCTACACACTTCTCTACAGGCTGTGGCTGTACAGGTTCACATTCGAACTTTGGTCACAGTCTGTTGCGTTTATTTGCCGCCCCACGATGTTATTTGTCAGCAAGAGTTTGACAAGTTGGTGGATCAGCTTCCTACTCCTTTCATTTTATTAGGCGACTTTAACGGACATAGTATTTTGTGGGGTTCGGATAAGACTAACTCTCGCGGGCGACAGATTGAGCAGTTAATTTCTAACAACTGTCTCTGTCTGCTCAACAGCGAAGAAAAAACTTACTTTCACGAACCCACACGTAGCTTCCATACACTTGATCTGGCCATTTGTACACCTGAACTGTTACCATTCCTCACTTTATCAGTCAGTAATAATCTTTATGGCAGTGATCATTTCCCAGTTATCTCCCATGCTGATAGCGGCGGTGCGATTCCTTGTCCTCCGCGTTTCCTATTCCAGCGGGCAGACTGGACTGCTTTCTCCCAACTAGCAAATATCACCGAAGCCATGGTCAGTACTGCGGACATTACCGAAGCAGTACAATATGTTGTAGATACAATTTTACATGCTGCTGCAAGCGCTATTCCAAAAAGTTCTCCTCGGCTAAGAAAATTTCGTAGGCCGTGGTGGAATAGGGCTTGTTACGAAAGTCGAAAGAAAGAAAAAAAAAATGTGGAACATTTTCAGGAGGTACCCAACAACAGAAAACCTTGTTGCTTTTAAACGTGCCAAAGCCATTGCCCGTTCTATTCGTCGTCGTAGTCAGAGGGAATCATGGATTCAGTTTATTTCTTCTATTACATCTTCAACTCCAAGTAAACAATTGTGGAAAAAAGTTAAAGCTGTTAATAGTATGTATAGTGAGTTTACCTTTCCTATACTTTGTACAGGAAATACGAAATATACCGCCCCACTAGACATAACCAATGCTCTTGGGCATGCATTTGCGCAGGTTTCAGCATCCGATTCGTATAATCCTGCCTTTATGGCAGCTAAGAATTGTGCTGAACAAATTCATCTGCCTTTTAACATCCATAACAGTTTTCCCTATAATTCAGAGTTTAGAATGTATGAATTAAAAACGGCTCTATCTAAAGCACATGATACAAGTCCCGGGCCAGATGGAATCGCATATAATATGCTTCGTCACTTGAACACAGCTTCCCTTTCAAATCTGTTATTGTTATTCAACAGAATTTGGATGGAGCAAAAGTATCCTTCACAGTGGCAAGAGGCTATTGTGATTCCAATCTTAAAACCCAACAAAGACTCTTCAAATCCTCTGAACTACAGACCAATTGCCCTGACTAGTTGTTTATGTAAGACATTCGAACGCATGGTGAATGACCGTCTTATCTTCGAAATAGAGAAACAAGGATGCATTCCCCTGTTGCAGAGTGGTTTCCGTCGAGGTAGGTCTACATCCGATAATCTCCTCTTGTTGGAAACCCAAATTCGTAATGCCTTTGTTCGGAGAAATCACCTTGTCTCTATATTCTTTGATATAGAGAAAGCTTACGATCGTGCTTGGCGATATGGCATACTCTCAACACTTTTTAATCTAGGCTTTAGAGGAAATTTACCTGTATTTTTAAAAAACTTTTTATCTTATCGCACTTTTAGAGTTCGTATGGGAAACTTTTATTCTAACTATTTTATTCAGGCTGAGGGTGTTCCTCAGGGAAGTGTCCTTAGTGTCACTCTCTTTATTATTCAAATTAGTCAAATTTTAAATCATTTGCCATCATCTGTTAACGGAAGTCTTTATGTTGACGATCTTCAAATTTCATGCGAAGGAAATGATATGCAACTTATAGAAAAGAAACTCCAAAATGCTGTCAACAAGCTTGTAGCTTGGTGTGATAAAAATGGACACACCATCTCGCCAGAGAAAAGTCGGTGCCTCCATTTTTGTAGGAAACGTAATATTCATCCCGATCCTATCATTCACATACGTAACATTGCTATTCCCATAGTGAGTGAAATAAGTTTTTTGGGGGTTATATTTGATCGAAAACTCACTTTCCTTCCTCATATTTTGTATTTGAGAAAGAAGTGTGAACGATCTTTGAACATCTTGAAGGTCCTCTCCAGAACTTCTTGGGGAGCAGATCGAACCTCCTTACTACGAATTTACGAGGCAGTCATTCTTTCCCGTCTTGATTATGGGTGCATAGTGTATGGATCTGCACGCCCTAGTGTTTTGCACAGACTGGACACTATCCATCATTCTGCATTGAGAATCTGCTCCGGTGCCTTTCGAACATCCCCCATAGAAAGCTTGTATAACATCTGCCACCAACTACCCCTCTATTTAAGGCGTCAAAAAATTACCGCCTTATATTACTTCCGAACGCAGTCTCTTCCGAAGCACCCTATATCTGAATTAACCCTTCCAGCAAGTCTTAGGAGAATTTATGATGCTCGTTCCTCCTGCATTCCGCCGTTCAGTGTGAGAATAGAAACGCTTCTGCAGGACTCGGGCCTTAATAATTCCACAATTAATTCTATTAATCACTTCTATTTTCCACCATGGGATAAGCCAGAATTTTCCTTCTTGAATCCATTTTTGGGATTTGAAAAATCCACAACAGCATCTGTGGTTTTTCAACAGTTGTTTTTCTATCATCGCTGTCAGTATTCATCTTTCATCCCTGTTTTTACAGATGGCTCGAAATCGGATGGGCATGTCGGTTGTGGCATTGTACTTCCATCTGATATACTGAGCTATCGCTTACATACCAGTTTTTCTATCTTTACTGCGGAATTGATAGCAATTTCCTGTGCACTTCAGGAAATTTCGATATCTACTAACCGAAGTTTCGTTATTTATACTGACAGTCTGAGTGCTTTGGAGACGCTCTCTCACCCCGACAATCAAATGCATCCTGTGGCCTTAGAAATTTTGAACATTTTATGCCTTCTTCGAAATAAGGCATTTAATATTTTATTTTGTTGGGTACCGAGTCACTCGGGTATTTCGGGAAATGAAGCAGCAGACTGTGCTGCAAAAGCTGCTTCTTCATTTCTTTCACAAAATCTGCCATACAGTGATGCGAAGAAGTTCTTTATTCTTCATCTCTATTCCACTTGGCAGACAAACTGGAATGAACAGGTTCATAACAAATTACATACCATCAAACCTTTCACTGGATTATGGCCTGTACTCCCTATACGGGGGTTGGATGTTAAATTGACCCGCCTCCGTATAGGACATACACGTTTTACTCATAAATATCTCATTTGTGGAGAGAGGAAACCCATGTGTCCTACATGCAGTACTGATTTTACTGTAAAACACATTCTTATTGAATGTCCAGATTTTAAATCACATCGTGAGTTATTTTTCCAATCATCGTCTCTAACTATGCAGGACTTGGTGGGTGAAAAACACCACCTAAAACTTTTTAATTTTTTAAAAGATATTCGCTTTTTTACGTGTATATGATAAATATTTATCTTGGATAAACTTAATCCTTTTTTCAATTGCGCTCTTTTTATTAACTTTGTAATTTTTTTATCAGTTGTATCTTGTTTTCATATTTGAGGCATTTTCTTATATAGTTTCATTGAACTTGTGTTTTAATTTTTAAATACTACTCTTGTTGCTGGATATGATTTATTCTTAACCATATGTATGGCGCAGTTTAGCCAAGATTGGCTCTTGTGCCATTAAACCTCATAAACCCATAAACCCGGAACCTAATATTTATATTCGTAGCCATGCTATTCCAGTTGTTGATGAAATACGTTTTTTGGGGGTCGTATTTGACCGCAAACTCACCTTCATTCCGCATGTTTTATACTTGCGAAGGAAATGTGAGAGAACCTTGAACATCTTAAAAGTCCTCTCCAGAACTTCTTGGGGAGCAGATCGAGCCTCCCTAATCCGTATTTATGAGGCAGTCATTCTTTCCCGTATCGATTACGGATGCATGGTGTATGGATCCGCACGTCCTAGTGTTTTGCGCAGACTGGATACTATCCATCATTCTGCATTAAGAATCTGCTCTGGTGCCTTTCGAACATCCCCGATAGAAAGTTTATACAATATTTGTTATCAACTACCTCTCTACTTAAGGCGTAAAAAAATTGCAGCCTTGTATTACTTCCGAACGCAGTCTCTCCCGAAGCACCCTATATCTGAGTTAACACTTCCAGTTGGTCTTGGGAGAATTTATGACGTTCGTTCCTCTTGCATTCCACCGTTCAGTGTGAGATTGAAAAAGCTTTTGCAGGACTCGGACTTTAATTTAACAATTATGTCTACAAATGTCTTTTGCTTTGCCCCATGGGATAATCCAGAATTCTCCTTTTTAAATCCATTTTCTGGATATGATAAATCCACAACAGCATCTGTGGTTTTTCAACAGATATTTCTCTATCATCGCTGTGAGTATTCATCTTTCATACCAGTTTTTACAGATGGCTCGAAATCAGATGGACATGTCGGATTTGGCATTGTACTTCTATCTGGTACACTGAGCTATCGTTTACATACCTGTTCTTCTGTTTTTACTGCGGAACTAATGGCAATTTCCTCTGCCCTTCATGAAATTTCAATGTCTACTTATCGCAGCTTCATTATTTATACTGACAGTATGAGTGCTTTAGAGACGCTCTCCCACCCCGACAATCAAATGCATCCTGTCGCCTTAGAAATTCTAAATACTTTAGTCCTTCTTCGAAATAAGACATTTAATATTTTATTTTGTTGGGTACCGAGTCACTCGGGCATTTCTGGGAATGAGGCAGCAGACTGGGCTGCAAAAGCTGCTTCTTCATTTCTTTCACAAAATATTCCTTACTGTGATGCGAAGAAGTTTTTTCTTTGTCATCTTTATTCCACTTGGCAGGCAAAC